>NW_024582845.1:85229-100757 GCF_018398535.1 Haplochromis burtoni | reverse complement strand
AGCAGCGAAACGACAATAGCCTCCACAGACCTGAGCAACTGACCGAAAATTAGAGCAAAATTAGATTTCCATGAGACGGCAGCTGCCAGCGCAGCTTCTCACTCGAAGCTCAGCCCAGCGGGAGACGGAAAGGGAGGACAAGAGAGGAGAGGAGCGCGGGCAAGAGAGGAGAAAGACCTGAAAGTTAAAGTTCGGATGTGTACATGTCCGCTCAGCGCTCAGCTGCCGTTTAAAGCGGGGCTGGAGCCGCAAAAGGAGGCAGAGAGCACAGCGGAGAGGGGCTGGTTTAACCTCTTCATCACCCTGGAGCTGTGGAGGAATTCGCTCTCTCTCTCGCTCTCTCTCCCATGCACTGTTCTTTCAGTTTCAGCGCGGACTCTGCTGCCAAATGTTTCAAAAACACAAACTAAATCAGAGAGACTAACTTCAACTTCAAGGGTTCATTATTTCCTTAAATTTACTGTTTCTTACTGATTTTTTTAAAAAAAATCTACCTTTTAACATTCACACACACCCACATCAGTTTTAATGATCTGTGGTGTCCCTATGTAACATGTACTGTGTGCAGGTCTAGGCTCCTGGGGGACTCCCATGATGCATTCTTCTTCAGTCACCTTTTTTCACTCACTATGTGTTTATACACCTCTGCATTTAATCATTAGTTATTATTAATCTCTGGCTCTCTTCCACAGCATGTTTTTGTCCTGTCTTCCTCCCTCACCAACAGCGTGCAGATGGCGCCCTCCCACCCCCTGCTTCTGCTGGAGCTTCCTTCCTGTTAAAAGGAGTTTTTCCTTCCCACTTGCCAAAGCTTTGCTCGTAGGTGGGCAAATGATCGTAGGGGTTTTCTCTGTTTTCTTTATATTATTGTAGGGCCTTTATGTTGTTGTGATTTTGGGGCTGTATAAATAAAATGTGAATTGAATACTGTGTCTAATGATGTATCAGAAGAATACAAGATGTTTACACTGATGTCCTTCAGTATGCTATACAAGGTGACAGATGATAGATAACTCAACCTGTAGCTGGTACATGTAAGTAGCTTCCTGTTTTATCTAGAGCAGCGGTCCCCAACCCCCGGGCCTCGGACCGGTACCGGTCCGTGAGTCGTTTGGTACCGGGCCGCGAGAGTTGAGGCTCAGGTGTGAAATGTATGGTTTTCAGGGTTTTTATCGGTTTTCAGCATTATTTTGTTATCGTTTTTATCGTTAACTCGGTTTTCCTGGGTCTTTTCACGTGTGTTATGAATAAATCTTTTTTTCGGTACCGGTACTAGTTTTATTTTGTTGTATTTATCCGCGACACCTTAAAGGCCGGTCCGTGAAAATATTGTCGGGCATAAACCGGTCCGTGGCGCAAAAAAGGTTGGGGACCGCTGATCTAGAGGACCAGAACACCTGCCAATACAATGCTGAAGGCCATAAATGAATAAATAAATAAATAAATAAATAAATAAATAAATAAAAACGTTTTTGGACATATCAACAAACGGGTCAGCTGGGTTAGTAACCTGCACTCAAACTGTATGGCGTGCACTGCACACAGACACAGACAGCTGCTTAATAGTCTTGGCTACAGCTGAATCCACATCCACACAACTGAAGCAACATGACAACATAATAACACATGAGGTAATAATAATAACAACAATAATTATTATTATTAGCATTGTCATCCTACAATCAATAAATAAATCAGACATGAATAATAATTCTTTATTTTATTATATTCCACTGCATTGTAAATGATAGTTGACATTATCTTATGTAGTTTAAGTTGCGTTTCTTATTATTTCTCTGCAATAGCTGCCTGCTGGTTTGGTTGTTCCTGGTTTGATGAGGAGGAGGCGGTAGGCAAAGCTGCTTAAAGTTCAGATGTGAATTTGCAAAGTTGATTTAAACCACCTGTCACAGATTGAAGTGTGTTGCACTGGGTTTGGTTATTGTTCCTCCACTATGCATTTTAAATATCCTGTCTACTGGTGGAAGAGTGAGGTTGAGTAATGCTGTTTTTAATTGACTTTTGGTGTGATGCGATTTATGTCTTTAAATAGCTTAAAATTATATCAAAAATTGTATTTTTAATATAATTTCAAAGTAACATAAAACACACTTTTTGGCCTGTGCATTTTTACCTGTGTGTGCTTTGACTGTGTGTAAAGTACAACTAAAACAACACATTTCAGCTCATCAAAAGTGGATCACAAATGGTGTGCTGTGAGGAAAGGTGTGCCCTGGTCTTTTGTTATGAAGATCCTGTGATTAAAAAAAACATTTTGACAGCAACGGGGAGACTGATGATCAGAACACATTATTTTGCCGTGTGCAGCAAACCACAAAAACCACTGGTGGACTGGTGACTCATCTCCGAAAGATTTTTTAAAAAAGAAGGCTGTCAATAGGAGCTCCTGCAAAA
The DNA here is from genome assembly GCF_018398535.1 of Haplochromis burtoni. NCBI lineage: Eukaryota > Metazoa > Chordata > Actinopteri > Cichliformes > Cichlidae > Haplochromis > Haplochromis burtoni. The sequence goes on along the minus strand of NW_024582845.1, from coordinate 98,342 downwards.
GTCTACCTGCCTTTTGGCTTCAGCTGGATTGTTTTGTGTTAATGCCAACACCGTGTCAAAAGCTTAAGAGGTACTTAGGCAACAAACATCTCTTCTGAAAGTAAGTAGGATTACTTCTATAGAGTGAGTATAGAGTGAGCCAGATTCTATAAAAAGGCAGTGAAAGGAGTCTGAGTGCCATAGTCTATTAAAAAAAATCACAACAAAAGACTTGTTAAGATTACTGTGGAAGCTTGTTTCCATAACTGCAAAAATAAAAAATAAAGATTCTATCTATATATTTTTTATTTTCCTGCTGTTGTGGAAACAAGCATGTGTACTCCACATATTTACCAATCCATTTTGATTTATTAACTCAAACATATGAGAGATAACTTGAAATTTCAAAAACAACTTGAACTATAAGCAACATAAACAAGACTCCATAGCTTATAAGCAGGGCACAAAACAGAAAAATCAGCATGCAGACTAGATGAGCTGGAAATCAAACTATTAACCTTCCAATAAATAGATAACCTGCTGTACATCCTGAGTCACAACCTAGCAGAGAACTACCAGCTGTAGCCTGCTGTGTCAGCATCCCTCTGTCATTAAAAAATGTCACACTTTCATTCGTGCAAGACATTTAATTCAGTTCAAATCAGTTTTATTTATTTAGTGCAAAATCACAACAATAGTCACCTTAAGCACCTTCTATTGTAGGGTTTTTACCTTACAATATACAAAACAATACAAAGAAAACCCCAACAATCAAAACACTATGTGTCATGGGCCTGAGTCTGGGAACCCAGAGCTCATGTGTTTTTTGGACTTGTTTATATTTTTGATGGCAGGTGTGTGCGTATTGTGCTGATGTCCCCGTGTCCCTGCTGCAGGTGTGCGTGCTGGTGTATCCGGTAGGCCGGTTTACAAGCACCATCAGGCCCGGCGAGTGTACCCTTCCAGGTGGCTGGCCACACCCAAGGATGATGACACACACTTTCAGCTGGTCAGCCTCATCGGGGGGAGCTACTTAGCAGTGTGGACGCTGGATCGTTGCGTGAGAGTTCCCGTCAGTTTCCCGGCAAGTCAGTCTGAGTGTAAGCTTGTCGCTGTGAGAGTGTTCGTACGTCTGCTTCTGTGATTTATCTCAGGAGGACTGCGAAAATGAGAGGGTAGCGAGCACGGGGTGAACGGTCACTAGGGAGAAGACACGGCACGAGAGTCGGGGAATAAAGGGATTTATTTATTGTTGTATATAATTTACTTCACTGTAAATAAACTCACAGCTTTCATCACACAAAGTCTAGTGTTTGGGTCTTATTTCCCCACATCCCCACGGTCTGCCATCGCAGTCCGTGACACTATGAGCAAGGTATTGGCAACAGTGGGAAGGAAAAGCTCCCTTTTAACAGGAAGAAACCTCCAGAAGAACTAGGATTGGGAGGGGCATCCATCCGTCTCAACTGGTTGAGTGTGAGGAAGACTTGACAAAGATGCTGTGGAAGAGAGCCAGACATTAATATATACTAGTATTTAAATGCAGAGTAGCACAAAAATGTAGTGACATTCAACACAGGCTAAAACTAATATTTGTTTCAGGCTGTAAACATGTTTACTTACCTCTCCTGTAAAGTTCTTCACTTTAACATTTAAGTCTCGAGTCAGCCTATTGTGGCTGTTGGATCTTGTTGCCTTAAACACGCAGTCTTTCTAATGATCTCATGAAGGTTCTCTGCTTGTTGAGATCTGGAAAGACCAATCAGATTGCTGTTTACAAAATCCTTTCAATAATCACACACACACAACTGAATCTTGTGGTTCCAACTTCTCAAACCTGAATTTTTGCCCATTACTTAGTCTTCACTAATAAATATGCTGAAACAGATTGATGAAATAATGTTTTTCCTTTTCTGTCTTGAAATCTTTGTATTCTCTGAGCGGCTGTCTGAGCCACATTTGTGTGCATGTCTGTGGTCTGTTCTAAATCTTTACCCTGTCTGAGAGCAAATATTTACCCAACGCCCCCCAGTTTATCTGTGCAGCCACAATTATATATTTTAACATCAGTTTCCAAAAACATCACAAAGCAGCGTTTGGGTCTTTTCAGAGATGTGACCTTTGGGGATGATTTTATTAGGGTCTGCAGTCAAAATGTTGCATAAAGACTCCATCCTGCTTTAAATCACCAATGTCTTGGTTGTCTTATTGTCTTTGGAAATAAAATCATGATTTAGTGCATATCTAAAGCTTTAGTGGACAGTCAGAAACAGTGTTTGCAGTTCAGCTCTAAACAACGCCCTTTGCACACTGCCACAAACAGCTGTGTGTGTCTGTTCAGCATCAGAGCTGTTTATCAATGATGGGAGGCAATGAGTTGACAAAGGAGGCAACCTTGGGTTGCTGCCAGTTGGAGAGCAACACTTCTGTTTTTAAAACTTTAGTCTGAAGAAAAACTGAAACATTTTCAGGACTGGCCTCCGAGGATGTTTAAACCAGAGAAACCAGAGTCGGAGGCACTTCCCTGTGTGTTTCGTTTTTCTTTCAGTTTTGTTGCATTGAAGAATAGGTGATACTTTTATGCGTGAAACTCTGTAGCAGTACAATCTGAGAGCGTTTACTGCTCTCAATGCCACTTTTTCTGGGAAAAGCCTTTTGAAGATTGGAAGTTGTTGTGGTGTGATACAGAAGTGCCAGAGGTTTTAGAACCAGATGTAAAAGCTATTCATTCCAACTGGGACATCTTGCTGGGACTTGAAAATCTCAGTGTCCAAGAAGACTGTGATGTACTCTGCAGGTGAGACCTAATCAAATTTGGAATGAAAGAAATAAAAACACAGATGGTGAAAGAAGAGCCAGATTCTTTCCATGTCCACAAAAATGGTTGTTATGATGGAGGGGACACTGTTTTGGGTTTAAAAGTTAACCCCTGGTGGGCTGATTCTGCCACCACTGTGGGAGGTGTCTTTGACTGGATGATGTTTCAGCACTGCAAGGTCATGGGTTTGACCCCACATGTAATACACAGCACCTGCACTGATACACATGCAAGTCTCGGACAAGTTGTAAGTGTTGAGATGTGCAAGTGATTCAGCCTGGAAACAATGTGGCTGACATGCAGTACAATCAGTGTAGAATGGATATTTTCAAATAACTTAAAATCCAAGTTAAATTTTGCCAGAAAAGCCAAGAAAAACTGTCCATAACTGTCAGTTAGGGCAATAAAGTGGTAATGTCCCTTATTGTTCTCTAATATCTGCTTAATGTTTAAACTTATGCAATACTACCATTAAAAAAACTAATACTGGGACTTTGTCACAGTTACAAAACAATATCTAATCTTTTTACCTTCTAAAAATATCTTCATTTAATTTGGTAACAACTCTGACATAACGTCATGATGCATTAAGGTGGACTTAACTGTTTCCAGAGAAAGGCGATCTGGACCTCCTTGTCTCAACTCACTTTTGCATTTATTTTTTAATAGTGACCCTTGGGAGCATTTAATGCAGCCTGCAAGCATGACAAGGAAAGAATGGGCTGCTGTATGTATTCTTCCACAGTTCATGTGATTCTATGATGTATATTCAGAGAACAAGAAAGCATTTCTCTTTAGTTTCAGGTTATTCTTTCTAAGTGATCACAAAAGTCTACAGCTTGATCCAAACTTTGACAATGTCTGCTCCTTCAGGTGAAATTTTAAATTTGACCATTATTTAATGTTACATATTTAGAAAACTCCTTAGCTCTGATTTGTTCACAATTGTCATTCATGTAAGCAGGTTAGATTACACTCAGCAGTAACCTCATACAAACAGTTTGTGAGGAATCAAGGTGAGTCCAGACTGCTCCACCTCATGCTACAAACTCCTGCTTCCTGTTAAAAGGGAGTTTTGACTTCACACAAAGTGCTTCCTCATATGATTATTGGGGTTTTCTGTTTTTCTTTGTATTATTGTAGGGTCTTTACCTTACAATATCAAACGCCTTGAGGCAACTGTTGTTGTGTTTTGTGTTTTATATTAATAAAATAAAATTGGGTTGAATTAAATTGATTACTACTGTCATCGCGCAACAAGTAAGTTGGGCGCTTTATGTGTGAAGTTTGCATGCTATCCCTGTGCCTTCATGGATTTATGCAGTTCAAACACTCGCATGTTAGATTAACCAGTGATTCAAAATAGATGCAAATGTCTGATTGTCTGTAGTAGCCACATGACTAACTCATGACCTGTTCAGGACCTCTTGCCCTATGGAAGCTGGGATTGACTCCAGCCCGCTGTTGGACAAGTCAGCAAGAAAATTGATATATGTTTATTCAATTTGGAAAAAAGAGGAACAAAGTGCCAACTTTCCCAAACAGCCTGGTATTACAGTTTTTGGCACACAACAACAGTATTGATCATGGGCATCACCAGCCGCTACACAGCTTAAGATTTTACAACTAAGCGAGCTGAGCTTAACGCAATGCAATCTATGATACTTTTTATATCTACATTTGCTGTTTATCACTATTAGGGGGTGCAACGATACACAAAATTCACGGTTCGGTCTCGATACTTTGGTGTCACGGTTCGATATTTTTTCGATACAAAAAAAAATGTTCATGCCTTTTTAATTTGTCATTTATTAAAATTATAAATATATATTTTAACTCAAAAGTACAGTTTTTAAATTTAATGTTGCTGAAACAACAAAGTAATAAAAAAAAAACTATCTGATCGAGAAATCACTCATCTTTGGAAAAGAGAGTTTATTACAGAGAAATGGCTCTTTCCAAAATAAAAGCTATACTATACGCTTCTTCTGGGCTATATTCTCAGCAGCATATTAAACATATCAGGTCCCCATAAGGAGAATCATGTGCTAACGGCTGTCTAAATGACTCGGGTAAAGTTTGTATTGTGTGGTGGACCACTGGAGGGCTCCACTCACACCCAGTTCTCAGGAAGTGTTGTTGCTGTGTTTTGGAGGGAAAGTGTTCAGTTCTGTGGTGATGAGTAATAAACGAGCAGTGTTTATCGAGAGCTCTCGTGTCGTCTGTGTTTACCTCCACATTGGTGACCCCTGACTCGAACATGCTGCAGTCCGATGGTGGCGCCGACTCCGCTCTGGATGCATCAGCAGCCGCCAGCTCTCTGCCTCCGGCTGCAGCTACGTTTGCTGTGGCGCTCGAGCTGCCGGACTTTTGGCTTCACGATCCCCCGTCGTGGTTCGTGCATGTGGAGGCTCAGTTCGCCCTTCGTGGCATCTCGGCTGACGACACGAAATATCAATCAATCAATCAATCTTTATTTATAAAGCACTTTTCATACAGAAAAAATGTAGCACAAAGTGCTTTACATAGTTAAAAGCAGCCCACCCCACCCTCCAACTCACTCCCCACACTCTCAATACACATATATCCCCCCACCCCCACCCACACACACATACACACACATATCACCATGTGGTGGCTTCTCTCGACCCGCTAGCCACCCGTCGTGCGTTGACTCTCCTCCGGGACCCACCCACCCGAGGGAAGTACGCCGCCCTTAAGGAGCTGCTTCTTCGGCGCTATGCCCTCACCGACGCAGAGCGAGCCGAGAAGCTCCTCTCCCTCTCAGGCCTGGGTGGCGGTACGGCTCTCGAACTGATGGAGCACATGCTATCCCTTCTCGGACCGGACGACGGGGGATTCCTCTTCGCCCACATCTTCCTCCGACAGCTGCCGGCGGCCGTGAGAGCCGGCCTCGCCAACTCTCCGCTTCTGGGCACGAAGGATTATCGCTCCCTGGCTGAGGACGCGGATCGTATTCTCCTGGCTACCCGCACTTTCCACGATCACGACCTAGTTCCAGCCTCGCCGGCGGCGCCTTCCACTTCCCCGCTGACCTGCCACGACGTACCCGATCCTTCGCTGACGGCAAAGATCGCGGCACAGCGACACCACGGACGGGACCTCTGTTTCTACCATCAGCGTTTTGGCGCCGGAGCGCGCCGCTGCCTGCCGCCTTGCGCTTTTCCGACCCTGGGACATGGACCCCGCCAGCGCGCTGTAGCGGCCGCGACCGCTGGCGACAAAGAAAAACTGCTCTTCATAGAAGACTCGCGCTCTGGGAGACGTTTCCTGGTCGACTCTGGCTCCCAGAAGAGCCTCCTTCCCCCGTCCGGAGCCGACAGTTTAGCAGCAGGCTGCGGACCGCAGCTTATTGCGGCTAATGGCTCTCCCATCGCAACGTTCGGGGAAAGGTTCGTGACTGTTTGTTTTCATGGTCGGGATTTCCAATGGACCTTTGTTGTTGCCGCTAGCTCTGTACCTATTTTGGGCGCTGATTTTCTTTGTGCCCACGGACTGCTGGTCGATGTCGCTAACAGACGCTTAATCGATGCACTGTCTTTTTCTTCAATGCCCTGTTTCACTCGCGCCATCGAGCCCCTGAATCGGGCTAATTTAGTGACTTCAGGGAATGTTTTTCAGCGTTTGCTCTTGGAGTTCCCTTCACTGACTGTTCCTAATTTCTCGAACACGGCAACGAAGCACGGGGTTGAACATTATATTCCGACGGTCGGTCCCCCGGTGTTCGCACGCGCGCGCCGCCTCGACCCCGCGAAACTCTCCGTCGCTCGGGAAGAGTTTGCCGCAATGGAGCGCCTCGGTGCATGGTGCCCAAGTCAGACAGTCGGTGGCGGCCGTGTGGGGATTTTCGCCGTTTGAATAATGTCACGGAGAATGACCGTTACCCCATTCCCCACATCCAGGATTTTTCCGCCCACCTCGCCGGCACCTCGATTTTTTCTAAAATTGACTTGGTGCGGGGGTATCACCAGGTTCCCGTGCGCGCCGAAGACGTCCCCAAAACTGCCGTTATTACCCCTTTCGGCCTGTTTGAATTTTTGCGCATGCCGTTCGGCCTGAAAGGCGCCGCCCAGACTTTTCAGCGGTTGATGGACTCCGTTTTGCGCGGGCTGCCTTTCGTCTTCGTGTACCTTGACGATATATTGGTGGCCAGCTGCTCTGAGAGTCAGCACGCGTCCCATCTGCATCAGGTTTTCCAGCGCTTGGCGGCACACGGCCTGATCGTCAACCCCTCCAAGTGCCAGTTCGGCTTGCCGGTTCTGGATTTCTTGGGCCACCGCATTTCCGCTGACGGTGTGGTTCCGTTGCCAGACAAGGTCCGGGCCGTTTCGGCTTTTCCGCGTCCTACGTCCGTTAAAGCGCTGCAGGAGTTCTTGGGGATGGTCAATTTCTACAACCGCTTTCTCCCCAGAGCTGCGCACCTGCTGCAGCCTCTCTATGCTGCCTTGAAGGGTAAAACAGCTAAGGACCCGATTGATTGGCTCCCTGAACGCATCCAGGCATTTTCTGGGGCCAAGACCGCGCTGGCAAACGCCGCCCTGCTGGCCCACCCGTTTCCGTCGGCGGAGATTGCGTTGACCTCCGACGCGTCGGACGTGGCAGTGGGCGCAGTGTTAGAACAGCGGGTCTCCGGTGTCTGGCAACCGCTCGCTTTTTTTAGTCGCACGCTTAGAGACAGTGAGCGCAAATATAGCGTTTTTGACAGGGAGTTGCTGGCCCTACACCTCGCCACACGGCATTTTCGTTTTTTTCTCGAGGGTCGGAGCTTCACCGCGTACGTTGATCATAAACCTTTGACATTCGCAATGTCCAAGGTCTCTGATCCGTGGAGCGGGCGCCAGCAGCGCCAGTTGGCAGCCATTTCCGAGTTCACAACGGACATTCAGCACGTGGCTGGTAAGTCCAACTGCGTGGCTGACTGTCTATCCCGCGTGCTGGTTTCTCCTGTTTATGTTGGCATAGACTTTGAGGCTATGGCCGCTGACCAACAGGCCGACCCGGACGTCCTTGCCCTTCGGTCTGCGCAAACGGGCCTTGTACTGGAGGACAGACCCGTGTGGAACGGCGGGCCTAGCCTGCTTTGCGATGTTTCCACCAGCCGTCCACGCCCTGTAGTTCCCCTTTCGTGGCGTCGTCGCGTTTTCGACTCCGTACACGCCCTCTCTCATCCAGGCGTCCGGGCCTCGGTCAAGCTGGTCAGCTCTAGGTTCGTTTGGCCGGGCCTTCGTAAATCGGTGAAAGACTTGGCAGCCGCGTGCATCCCATGCCAACGCGCTAAGATCCATAGGCACACACAGGCGCCCCTCGAATCCTTCCGCGTTCCAGGGAGGCATTTTGATCATGTGCATGTGGATCTGGTTGGTCCTCTGCCGCAGTCACAAGGTTTCACGCACCTTTTGACTGTAGTGGACCGCACAACCCGCTGGCCTGAGGCAGTGCCTCTGGCGTCCACTACAGCAGCAGCAGTGGCCAGGGCATTTTTGTCAACATGGGTTTCGCGTTTCGGTCCCCCCGCCGACATTACCTCAGACAGGGGCCCCCAGTTCGTTTCCGAGCTTTGGTCTGCCATGGCCGACGGCCTGGGGGTCAAGGTCCACCGCACCACTGCGCACCACCCGCAGGCCAACGGGATGTGCGAACGTTTCCACCGGTCGCTTAAGGCCGCGTTCCGTGCTTCTCTCACAGATGGCAACTGGGTTGACCGCCTTCCATGGGTTTTACTGGGGTTGCGCTGCGCGGTTAAAGAAGACCTTGGGGTTTCCCCGGCTGAACTTGTCCTTGGTCAGCCCCTCCGGGTCCCCGGGGAATTCTTGCCTGAGAGCCCAACCCCGTGCTTCGCTCCCTCTGTGCTGTCTCTCCGTCCCCCAAGAGACTCGTTTTCTCTTCCTGGCCCAGTGCACCATTGTGTGCCTGACACCTTTGTTCTGAGGTTGTTGGACTCTTCGCAGTTTGTTTTTGTCAGGCATGACGCTCATAGGCCTCCGCTGCGTCCACTGTATGACGGCCCCTTTTGGGTTATTCAACCGGGCCGGAAGCATTTCCTTTTGGATTTTGGGGGTCGGCAGGAGGCTGTTTCTATTGACAGACTTAAACCAGCACATGTGCTTCTGGATGACCAGGTGGTGCCGGCTCAGGCCCCCCGCCGTGGCCGCCCGCCTTCCACTGGACTGGACAACCCTGCTTCTTCCTCTGGGAGCGCCCCCCACATGGCGGGGCCCGAGCTATCTTCAGTTTTTCCTGTCCGCCCGTGCCAGCCTGGCCCTCAGGCTCGTTTCCCCTCCGCCAGCTCTCCACCTCCCCGGTTCAGCCGTTCTGGACGTTTAATTAAAGCAAGGGTTCTGGACTAGGGGATGACCCTACTGGGTGTTCGGGGGGGGCATGTGTGGTGGACCGCTGGAGGGCTCCACTCACACCCAGTTCTCAGCAAGTGTTGTTGCTGTGTTTTGGAGGGAAAGTGTTCAGTTCTGTGGTGATGAGTAATAAACGAGCAGTGTTTATCGAGAGCTCTCGTGTCGTCTGTGTTTACCTCCACAGTAGCATGCATGCTTGTTGTTTTTGTCTTTGCACTAGGATGATGTCGGCGTAAATGTGCAGTCATATTCGTTGTGTTCCCACTAGTGCTGTTAGTGTTAATCTCGTTGAAATGACGTTAACGCCACAACACGGCAAATCTCCGTTAACGAGCTACCGCGGATCGCCCCGTGCGTGGGGCTGGACAGCCAACACGTTAATGTAATTGAGCATTGCATGGCACATCCAACATACTGTTTTACTTTAGTCCATGACGCGCTTACCTTCAGGGTCATACGTCACATGAAAACCAAAATAGTTCCAAACGCCAGATCTGAATGAGGGTGGGGGAGGTTCAATTTGCCATGTTGCAAGGAGAGCTTAACTTCTGTCTCGCTAGCTTGCCCTGCGCTCAGTGAATCTGCGTTCGACTACTCCGCCTAGGCTGCACTGTTGAGCGCAGATCCACTGAGCGCTCAACACAGACAGCATCGTCAGAAGGAAAGTTGATAAACTAAATTAAAAACTTTGTATTGCTCGATACATATGCGCACCAAACCGAAAGCACTTTATCAAACGGTTCAATTGTTGCACAGCATGTGTCCAACTTACACTTCAGTCTGATTTATGAATGCTGAGCCAGTTTTACCCTCGTAAAATAGAATAATCTGTACACTGCGCAGGTTTTTGCAGGCTATTTTGGCAGTGAAGAAAAATTGTCTTCATACCTGCTTCAATTGTATTTTGAGATTTTAGTTTTTCAGTTTTATTGGCTGTTTTAAGAAATTCAATTCAGCACACAATTCGGTGGTTTAAGACTTTAACAAACAACTTAATTGAAGTTGAATAAAAGACACCACTTTCCCAGTGAGTCAAAGCAGTGAAACCAGTAGTACAGCAAGTCAGTGTATAAAGTTCTTCTGCTGCTGCACAATCAGATCAATGTAGGTCTCGACAAAGAGCTTTAAGGGTCTGTTTTTTAAAAAACAAATCCATTTAATCTAAACTGACATTATGTGAAATGATAGAATAACTTAAACCCACTTTGGAAAGATACTGAAAACAAATGTTACGATTTTCATACAGTGTTTTTGATCAGGATTAAATCAGAAGACATGGTGTTCTTATTTAAAACAAAAAGTACCATCCACATGGCAACGCTGTGCGGTCCTGGCATTGGGCTGAAATGAAATCAAAGAAGATCAAGTGGAGGACTGGTGAAAAAGGTCTTTGAGTAGTCAGGTACTTTAAGGAGCAAAGGGAGAAACGCAGCTGGCAAAACTTTGGTGATGCAAGAAACACTTAAAATCCTCTAAGAGATTTTCATGAAAGTGTCTGCCATTGAAATATACACTCAAGTACTCCATAAATCTAAAAATCTGATTATTAAAGATATAAAAGATTTTAATTATTGCAATTTTGTTTTCCTTTTCTTAATTTTAAAATGGGAGAAAAAAACATGGCTATGCCCTTTCGACACTAGAGTCCAAACTGCATCGAATTTGCAGATGACACCACGATTATTGGTTGCATTTCAGATGGAGACAAGTCTGGTGACAGAGCAGAGATGAGAGCCCTGACATCATGGTGTTGGGACAACAACCTGCTGCTCAACATCAGCGAGGCCAAAGAGCTCATTGCAGATTACAGCAAACTGCGGGGTGGAGAGCACACCCTCATTCACATCGACAGGACAGGGTTGGAGAGAATCAGATGCTTCAGGTTTCTGGCGTCAACATCAGTGAGGACCTGAGCTGGTCACATTACATGGATTTGATCACAAAAGCAGCGAAACAGCTCTGCTTCCTGCGATGGCTGAAGAGGTTTGGCATGGACTCTAGAATACTCACCAACTTCTATTGATGCACCATCAAGAGATTTCTGTCTGGTTATATCACGACCTGGTAGAGCACTTGTAATGCTCTGGACCACAAAGCTTTATGGAGGATGGTCAGATCAGCAGTTTTCCTTTTCTACGCACAATACTGAGAAACCTCTGAGACCAAGAATTTTAAGGTGTTCTGCTTATTAAATCATATTTATCACATAGAAAGCAATGTGTGTGTACTGAAGGCATCAAATGCTCATTTATTGCTTTAAATTTAATTCGTGACAGTTGCAAATAAATGTTATCTAATTATACTTGGCCTTAATGATCACAAACTATCTGAAACAAGCAGCTGAATTATTACTTGCACATATACAGACCTCATTATTTGAAACTGCTCTGTTGTGTGGCTTGATTTTGAGAAATCTATCTTGATTTATGAATACATTGAGTATTTGGTGTTAAATCTTACGAACTCATTGGTGATTTTCTTTCATAAGAAATGTGATAACAGTGTAAAACCCCAAGTTTTTCCTAGTTTTCCCCAAAATGCTTATCTTGGTGCTCTCTCTTTTTTAAAAATTTAATTCAGGGTTCATATGAGCAATGGCTTTACCTTCCACAAACTGAGACAGCTGCAGCAATTTATTTACTACTAGGGTATACAGAACCCCCCTGCTATGCCTCCTATGTGTATCATTACACTTCTTCCCTTTTCCATCTCTCCCCTCTCCACCCCCCTTGTCTTTCTGGCAGCCAACCACCTGACAACACAACAAGCATTTCTCCAGATGTGTGTGTTTCCTCTGACACCACAGCTGTCCACCCAGCCCTGCAGCTTATCTATGCGCCTGTGTGTCAGTGTGTATATTTGTGAGTGTGTCAGTCAGTTAGCGTCCCGTGGTAGGAAAACACAATGGTGATCAGCAGTGGGAGTTAAAAGTTCAGAGTAAGCATTCCATGACATATTATGTATCAGAGCTGAGGGACTATCACATACTGCTGCAGCCAAGCCAGCGTGTGTGTATTGTGCTCTCTTTGAATGTGTTTCTACCTTAAGTCAGCAAGTATGCTTTGCACCTTTTAGGTCCAAAATCTTCAGTTTCCGTTTTTTAAAGGCCAACATTTTTGTTTCGATGACCGAATACATCCCTAGTGTCTGATTAAAGGAGCCCGATAATGTCCATTTCTGTAACTGTTCGACATCACAGAAAGATTAGCCAGCTGTGTGGAGGTGAGAGGAGTTTATTGTTGATGTGCTTGAATGCTATATCACCAAGGCAACAAGGCCAAGAGACTTTAGTAGTAGCTGTGTCAGGCATTTAAAATTGACATTAAGGCAACAAAATATGCTAAAAGGTTTAATCTACCTTAGTCATCTCAGGAGGACTTTAGATCTCTGTGGAGTGGGGACACAGCAATAAAATTCTTCACAATTTTCATTGGCCTGGGCAGACAGAACCCTCACATTGCAAACCAGGAAAGGTTACCTCAGCTTGCCCAGTTCCAACCTTCATAACAAAACACGGACATACCCATGACACTGATGGATGCTACAGATTTCAAAAGCTTGTAATTAAGCAGAGGAAAAACCTGCTTCCAGAAACTGTAGCCAGCTGTGGCCACAATATTGCAGTAGTTTAAACAGAGGTGGGACCAAGTCATTGTTTTGCAAGTCTCAAGTAAGTCTCAAGTCTTTATCCTCAAGTCACAAGTCAAGTCTCAAGTAATGTCAGGCAAGTCAGAGTCGAGTCTCAAGTCACTGGTGTAGAAGTCCAAGTAAAGTCACAAGTCTGAAACTTTGAATTTCAAGTTCTTTCGAGTCTTTAAAAAACCCGAAAAAAGCATGTTGCAGTTATATGCTAAATGTAAATATTAGACCATGTAATTTTTAAATCTGTGTTTTTCTCAACACATGACAAAATAGTGAACTTAGAAAATATACACAAATTGTGAA
>NW_024582845.1:27735-85204 GCF_018398535.1 Haplochromis burtoni | reverse complement strand
ATTGCACCTCTTTAAAATGCAGCTCAATTAAACCTAGCTCCAAGAATAATTTTCACCGACAGTTCTGAGATAAGCTGCATGTTATTCTTGGATGCGGTTGTAGGACCGGCTTTAAAATCGCATGACAAAAATATCATACACATTAAAAAAAACTGTATCACCAACGTAGCCTGGACAACATTTGCTAGTTAGATGAAGTCAGCTATCTCATCGTAGCAAAAGAGAAGCACCACCTACCGTTCTTTATGCAACTTCAACTGTCGGAGAAAGTTGGAAGTTGTTCCATCTCTGTCTGTGATTCTCTTCTTGCATGTTTTGCATATTGCATTTCGGTTTTTTGTTGACTACTTCATAGTTTATGTACCTGAAAAAAATAACTCCTTGCAGCATTTTTGAGCGTTTTTTTTTTCTTTTTAAAAAATCTGGTTAATTTGATTGGCTGTGCTACAGCTCACGCACACATACGTACGGAGTGTGGTTTGAATGAATGAATGAATGCACACTTTCTATATAATATGCATGTTAAATTTTATATTTGGGGTGAAATATCAAGTCTTTTCAAGTAAACCGGTTCAAGTCCAATTCAAGTCCCAGGTCATTGGTGTAAAAGTCCAAGTCAAGTCACAAGTCTTAGAACATTTTTTCAAGTCAAGTCTAAAGTCATAAAATTAATGACTCGAGTCTGACTCGAGTCCAAGTCATGTGACTCGAGTCCACACCTCTGAGTTTAAATGCATACAAACAGGTTTATAAGAGAGTGCTGTTTGACATGCAGGGAAAGAGCTTTGGTTGGTTTTAATCGATGTCTATTTTTAAACGGTAAGCACTAGGGCTGGGCTTATCATACCGTTCACGGTAATACCGGTGTAATGTTGGGCAACGATAAGAAAATGAAATATCGCGATAGAATATGGGTAAAACGCGCATGCGCAGTGCCTTTGTTTACATACGCACATGGCGGCGACGCAGAATGAGAAGAGCGAAAGTGGATCGTTGAATGAAACGATGAACCAGAACTGGTTTGTAAAAATGCTGCAACTTCAGTGGTGTGGAACTGGTTTAGCTTTCGTCCGTCAGATACACAACAAAGCACTATTTTTGGTAGAGCATGCTAGCGGGCCGTCGTTATTACCGTGTTGTTTGGAAAATACGCACACTTAAAATCAATCCTTTGATTTTTCTGAAAATCGACAGTGCCCCTTATAATCCCGTGTGCCTTATGTATGAATTCTGGTTGTGTTTACTGACCTCGAAACGATTTTATGTACACGGCGCTCGAAAATCTGTCAAATGTTTTAGTACGACTTTGCTAAGCTACGAAGCCGCACCGCTTGATGGATTGTCGGAGCATTACGGCTATCGTAGGCAGGAGCCTCGCGGAGTGATACGTACTGTGCTTCAACATAATATTACCGTATTGTGTGTGTATAACCTCTTTTTAAGTTTTGTGGATATTATACATGGTTATGCTGAGGATATGTCGGCCAATTTCCACTGGAAATGCCTTTGGTTAAACTGTCAGCAAGGAATTTGCACTGTTAGATTTTTATATAACTTTAATGCACATAAAAAACAGCTGCTTGTTTAAGTGAAAATACATTGATGGGTTTTTTTGCACTAATAAAGTTGTGGAGTTGTAAAGTATTTTGTCTAGTGTCAATTATATCGTCAGTTATATCGTTATCGCAAATTTTCAAATGTATATCGTGATAAATATTTTTGGTCATATCGCCCTGCTCTAGTAAGCACTGCTGTTTTGCTTGCCCTAACAAAAAATCTGTAACTCATACCAAAAACATTTTCTTTGGAAGATAAAAATACACTGCTCAAAAAAGTTCAAATTAGAGTATAGCATCATATCTGAGAGGAGATTCCAGGAGACAGGCATTTACTCTATGAGTGTTGGACAGGCCTGTAGAAGCCCCTTAACCCATTAGCAGGACAAGTATTTACTCCTTTGTGCAAGGAGGAACAGGATGAGCACTGCCAGAGCCCTACAAAATGACCTCCTGCAGGCCAATGGTGAGAATGTCTCTGACCAAAACAGGAACATGAGGGTGTCTGAGGGCCTGTCATCCTCTGCTGCTCACTGCTTGGTACCACGGAGCCCATTTGACATTTGCTATTGAATACTAAAATTGGCAGGTCCAACACTGGCACCCTGTGCATTTCACAGATGAGATTCTACAGTTCTAGGCAACTGCACCTTGACTGCCATCAGTTATCTGGATGACCCATATAGTTGATTCTGGGACAGTAAAGAATCAACTTTGATTTTTTGATTTGATTTTTTTGTACCTTGATGACTGACATGCTTAAAGACAAATTTTTGGACCCATTGTCAGACCCTACAGTGGTTGGTCTCGGATTCCTCCAGATGCACGACAATGTATATTTACAGACTGACATTTTACCAGAAATGAAAGTTACAACAGATAATTATTTTTTTAATGCATAATAGTGATGCATTCATTAGTCTTTTCAGAGCTTTTATTCATGATCTGAGATTGAAACAATAAGGTATGCTTGTGGTTCAGTTGTGCTCTGGAGGTTGCTTTGCCTTCATTTCGCCACCAGATGTTGTTCTTTGCCTCAAAACTTTGGATCTTTTTAGCCAAAAACAGAAGTAAAGCTTTAAACTTTTGAGACTTTAGGTGCCCATCGCTGGTTAAAAAATACCCCTTCACAGGAAAAAATGTTTTCTACTCTTATGATTTCTGGACAAAAGGCCCCAAATGTAGGACTCACAAAACAGACTTGAAGAATGACACAAAAAAAAGGACTTTAAGAAAGTTCAGTACAGGGGACCAAGAAAGTCACATTCCAAAACAGGAAATAAATTCCTGTTTCCAAAAGTCTTTACAAACACATATAGCACACAAAGCATACCAAAGTGTGCTTTCACACTTGCCAAAATATCACTTTTGTTGTGTGAATGTGATCCGACCCCAATCCAAACTAATTACTGTATGTTACAAGCCTAGAATGCTTTGTATTCTCACTGTTGGAAGCTATTACAGATGTGTAATAATCTGTAAAGGCTAGCAGCTAGCCATGAAATAAAGGTAAGTTCTCTGTGTTTTCCAATAGCCCAGAACAGAGCACCTTCTTCCTCTATTTACTTTTGTTGCTCCTGCCCCAGACACATCTGGCCAATTAGCAGGCTGAACATTCTCACGTGGTTTGTAGAGCTGCATTTTAGTTTGCTTGGAGTTCACTTTTACTTTTCTTTGCGTGAAAACACCCAACCTGACAAAACTGAGGCTGAGAGTGGAGACACCTGGGAAACTAGACGCGGCTGCATTAAATAAAGTGATGAGACAAGGGAAATATAACTAAAATAAAGATCTGTGAGACAAAGGATTATCAAAATAAAACAGCAAGTAACATAACAAGGAAACAACACAGAGATGATGACTTAAAAGAAGATATTCTGGAGGATAAATTAATAAATATAACAATAAATAATGTCAAAACATAGTAATTCTTCTAAGTAGACTCTGAATACTAGAGTGAAAGGACACCTCCAGAGTCACAAACAGCTTCTTCCCGTATGCCATTAAGACTATTAACAAACACTAACCCCCACACCCTACAACTGCCCACCCACCTCACTCATCTGAGGCATAGTCTGAGTAACCCTCATCACTCAGGCCACTCACACACAGACTCCACTCAGACCAAGGCTTTTCTTTTCTTTGTATATATTTCTCTTGTTTTGTATCTATCCCTCTTCATCATATATATTTATTCTGCTTGCTATATATTCCTGCTGTCTACTATTTATATTTTATTCTAGCATAGTTGGTGTGGAGCACTCACAAGTTCATTGTACATGTACAATGACAATGTGTTCCATTCTCTTAAATAACTCCATAACTAAAACTCCATTATTACCAGAAAATCAACAAAAGAACCCAACAAAACACAAGGATCATGACATCTGTAGAATAATGTATAAGTTGGGAGGGAGACCTCTCTCACTGTTGAGACAACATGGCACTGATGGAAAAAGGACACCTCGTGCATGTCTGAGAGAGGGCATTGTATTTGAAAATAAGAGCAGACTATGACTTGCCAGGAATGAGGACGTACTGGTTTTCAAATATTTCCATCGTCACAGAAGCGACTGACTGCCTTCTTACTACTGTTGACTGAAAATGATAAAATCACTAAGTCTTATGTCTGCTGTATGTTAGTAATTTGTGCTTGAACTCTTTGTTAATATGTTTATACCTCATCCAGACAAGTCTGTAAGTATTAACATACAGACCTAATTGGGGTTTTTTTAGTGGAAAGAGAGAAATATGCTTCATATCATCTGCACATGTTTGGGTTGTTTATTTTATGGTGGGGTTTTTGTGTGCGTGTTTTGTGTTTGTGCAAAATAAAAGGGAGAGCGGAAGGGGGTCTGAGTCTGTTTGTGTGTCCCACTTACCTAGTTTCTTGAACCAAAAAAGTGTGTGAACTCAAACAGCAGTGACTAAGAGTAACAATGAGACTCTTTATTCAAAACAGCACTTTAAAAGTTCAGCAAAGATTTTCTTGCAGTAAATTTGTCGATCTCCAACTGTGTTTAAGTAGTTACTGATTTAAAAAGAAAACAGAGTTTTTATTCGATTCCAGGATCGCATCAGTGTTTGGTTAAGACCTGTGGCGCCCTGTTTTTTTTTTTTCTTTTTCTTTTGTTTACAAAACATAAGGACTAAGTGAGTATGAAAACGAGCTTTCTTTGAGCCAGAACTCAAATTTGTCCAAAATGCCAGTATCGTTGCTCAGTGTACGGGCTGAATGAGTCATGCTGGATACATAAAGATTTTGAGGGTGATTACAAAGAAAACTAACCAAACAATTTGCCAATGTTATGTCTGATTATAATCCAGTGTGATACAAGTTCATCTACAGAACATCTGCTGTCCAGTTTCATCTTCTGTTACAGATATAGCAGTCTGCAAGTCGTTGTACTCTGCATTATTTAGCAGGGCTTTCCCTTTTGGCAGGACCTGACCATAGAAGCAAAATCAGACAAAACAAAACAATTTTACTGACAGGTGACCACCATTTAAAAGTAAATGATTTCCTAAATGGAAAACAAAATTAATTCCAGTCGTTGTCATGTCCCAAGAAGGTCAGCACTGCTGAGCTCATGCTGAAATTTCTTTACTGTGCTGCCATCCAAAGGACAAATGTGGTTATTGCTTTTGGAGCCAAGTATTGTTTTGTAAGAAATAAATAAAAGTCAGATCCAGTGTACTTTAATCCATCATGAAATGTAACAGTTACTTATCATCCAGCAGTTTTCAGGATGCAGAAATGCCACTTAACCTCAATGACAAGTTCATTTCTGAACAAGAAACACAAACGAATACACAGTTGAACTCATAATAATATGTTATCATTAATAAATAGCATTAATATAATATTACAATTAAATGCAAATGAATCATATTAACTCCTGTAACAAATGAAATTCCCAAATCTTGGAGTAAGATAATGTGTATTGCCTACTTTAGAGGAAATAACAATAACAGACCCCACAGACTATATATAAATGATAGATTTAGCTTCTAAGTCTACAGAGTGACCAACAGAGAAGTACTGGCTTGGTAATGGGTAGGACTATGGACTTGCTGAGGATTGTAGTCAAAAGCTGCACAGAAAGGATATATATAGACCAACTCTAAAGATAGTCCACAATCCACAGTGTTTTAGTGGCTTAGAGAACTCAAAGTGGCAGGCATCTTCTCTCCCTGTGCTGCAGAACAGAATGTTTTGTCATGTCATCGTGTAGCGAAGGAGTATGTGGAGTAGGACAGAAGTATATGCTAGAGATAGTCTATCTATCTATCTTGCTTTTACCTGCATTCTTTCTGATGCCCAACAGGGGGCGATTACTCAGGTTTCTAAAAAGCCTTCTGCTATTATAGAAGTACTTCCATACTCTCTGATGTCACTGAATACCTGGTAACTTTTTGAGGCTCAGTTGCTAGTTTTACATCATAGTGTACAGAGTATGAAATTCCTTTGTAAATTTGTCATCATTATTTGAGTCAGAAAGGTGGATAAACCAGGAAATGCTAATTGGTTAATGACTTGTTACTCATAAGCTGTTAACCAATAAGTGGTTCACTTTTCGTGTCTGACTTAAAAACACTAAGATAGCTACAAAAGACAATTAAACTGATTGTGTTATGGTGGCTATGTCCACCTTTTATATATATATAGTCCATGGACTGAGCTTGTGTGTGCATATATATATAGGCTATTCATCATACCTGACTCCATGAATCACTTTAAATCCTAGATAAGCACTTTAGCTTCATCAATGGAGGACGTGATAATGGTTTCAGCCAGCTGTTGGGCCAGTAGGTTGAGATCACTGTCATGTGACATCTGTTCTCTTTTTTTGGCAGCCAGAACCCACTTAGTAATATCACATGACAGAGCCTGTGCAAAAGTCTCTATAGTTGGTTCATGCAGAGGTGCTACTTCGAAACTGCCTCTCCCCAAATCATCTGTAGACAGCGACTGCATGAGATGCTCCATCAGTTCCACATGAGGGTCGCTGATCAAAGCGTCTCCGTTGTCCTCCTTGTCCTTTGGCGTTGGTGGAGGAGGCGAGGGTAGGAAAACCTTTGCCAGGCCTCCTTTTAGCTTACGGGCGAAGCTGCTTCTGCTCCTCTCCAGCTCTGGGAGAAGAGGCGTGGTCGGTGGGGCGTCGGGGTAGTCGAGGGATCCCACAGCGGGAAGCCCTGACTGGGATAGAGGTGGATGGCAAGGCTGGGTAGAAGTCTGGTGTTCTTGGTCTCTTCTAGATTTATCCTCCAAACACTGGTGTTCACCCTTGTTGTTCTCCATCTCTATTTCAGCACCCTCCATGTGGTCCTTTAAGTTTCTTCCTCTACACACTTCACTCAGAGCGATCTCAATCACTGCGGATGCTAGCGCCTCAGCTAGCATTTCATGCTCTTGGTTATAAATGGACTCCTCAGGTTCTACTGTTTCCTTTTGGCTAAAAACTGATCGAAGTATGTGCTCTGACATGTTTTGGGCAAACTCCCCGAGAGCCTCTGTGTTTAGGGGGCTTGTTTTGAGGCCTTCGGGAATACCAGGGTCTTGTGGAGGGGGCTCTGGCATCCTCGAATCTGCACTTTCTGTCTTCATTGGATCCTGTGTGGATAAAAACAATAATCTCTGTGAAAGTGCAGGGGATATTGATTTTCCTGCAGCTTCTTTTCAGCTACAGAAGGTAATGGAAAGCAAAGAAAAATAACCTCTGGTTTGGACTGCTTGTTTGGAAAATTAGTTTATTTTTGCACTTTTATTTGAATATTACTTGCCAGCGTGCTCAGTGTAAGCTAAGTACGATGTCAATATTTCCCTTGGTGTATGCTTTCTCCTTTCATCCCCCAAAGAAACATTTTTCTTATCCCTCAGCTGTTTCAGATTAGACAAGAAATAAAATGAGATCACAAGAATGCTACAAGTACAAGAAAAATCAAACAAGAAAGTCTAGCAAGGAGAGCATAGAGAAAGAATAACGAGACAGAAATAATAGAGGAAGTCCCCTTGCAGAATGAGATGGAAAGTAAGATTAAGGCCTCAACCACAGCCTGTCACCATATGAGCTGTCAGCCAGCCAGGATGTGACAACCAGGAAGTTCGGTTTGCTATTAGATTAGCACGAAACACTCTGTTGGTCTCAAGTAGCACCAACTCGCCCGACAGCTGATGCACAATTTGTACAGAAATGAGGAAAGGTTTGTTACCCGGAGAGCAAATGATGATAGCTTTTGACAGGCGTAATAATTTTCTAGAAGGTCTTTGTTTTTCAAGTCCAGCTTCATTTCGAGGCTCCGCGTGTGCAGTATTGACATTAAATAGCATAAAATTTCCTACAGCTGCCACTGTTCTAAAGAGTCAGATTGAATAAATTTCAGGCAGCCTGTTTTGTTTTACTAATTCCTCTTATGTTAAATTAATAGTTTGATATTGTAAAAGACACTAAGCCTTTCTTTATTTCCTCTTTTTGAGAGTTCAATGAGAAGATAATTACCAACAACATCCAACAACATCCAAACACTGTGGTGGTAATAAAAGTCTGCCTGGCACCATCTCTAAAGCTTACTCATCTCTCCTCTATCTCATTGTAGCAAAAGAGAAGGACCACCTACTGTTCTTTATGTAACTTCAACTGTTGGAGAAAGTTGGAAGTTGTTCCATCTCTGTCTGTGATTCTTTTCTTGCATGTTTTGCATATTGCATTTCGGTTTTTTGTTGACTACTTCATAGTTTATGTACCTGAAAAAAATAAAATTTTTAAGGGTTTTTTTTTTTCTTTTTAAAAAAAATCTGGTTAATTTGATTGGCTGTGCTACAGCTCACGCACACATACGTACGGAGTGTGGTTTGAATACATGATGCACACTTTCTATACAATATGCATGTAAAATTTTATATTTGGGGTGAAATATCAAGTCTTTTCAAGTAAACCGGTTCAAGTCCAATTCAAGTCCCAGGTCATTGGTGTAAAAGTCCAAGTCAAGTCACAAGTCTTAGAACATTTTTTCAAGTCAAGTTTAAAGTCATAAAATTAATGACTCGAGTCTGACTCGAGTCCAAGTCATGTGACTCGAGTCCACACCTCTGAGTTTAAATGCATACAAACAGGTTTATAAGAGAGTGCTGTTTGACATGCAGGGAAAGAGCTTTGGTTGGTTTTAATCGATGTCTATTTTTAAACGGGTAAGCACTAGGGCTGGGCTGTATCATACCGTTCACGGTAATACTGGTGTAATGTTGGGCAATGATAAGAAAAGGAAATATCGCGATAGAATATGGGTAAAACGCGCATGCGCAGTGCCTTTGTTTACATACGCACATGGCGGCGACGCAGAATGAGAAGAGCGAAAGTGGATCGTTGAATGAAACAGATGAACCAGAACTGGTTTGTAAAAATGCTGCAACTTCATGGTGTGGAACTGGTTTAGCTTTCGTCCGTCAGATACACAACAAAGCACTATTTTTGGTAGAGCATGCTAGCGGGCCGTCGTTATTACCGTGTTGTTTGGAAAATACGCACACTTAAAATCAATCCTTTGATTTTTCTGAAAATCGACAGTGCCCCTTATAATCCCGTGTGCCTTATGTATGAATTCTGGTTGTGTTTACTGACCTCGAAACGATTTTATGTACACGGCGCTCGAAAATCTGTCAAATGTTTTAGTACGACTTTGCTAAGCTACGAAGCCGCACCGCTTGATGGATTGTCGGAGCATTACGGCTATCGTAGGCAGGAGCCTCGCGGAGTGATACGTACTGTGCTTCAACATAATATTACCGTATTGTGTGTGTATAACCTCTTTTTAAGTTTTGTGGATATTATACATGGTTATGCTGAGGATATGTCGGCCAATTTCCACTGGAAATGCCTTTTGGTTAAACTGTCAGCAAGGAATTTGCACTGTTACGTTTTTATATAACTTTAATGCACATAAAAAACAGCTGCTTGTTTAAGTGAAAATACATTGATGGGGTTTTTTTTGCACTAATAAAGTTGTGGAGTTGTAAAGTATTTTGTCTAGTGTCATTTATATCGTCAGTTATATCGTTATTGCAAATTTTCAAATGTGTATCGTGATAAATATTTTTGGTCATATCGCCCTGCTCTAGTAAGCACTGCTGTTTTGCTTGCCCTAACAAAAAATCTGTAACTCATACCAAAAACATTTTCTTTGGAAGATAAAAATACACTGCTCAAAAAAGTTCAAATTAGAGTATAGCATCATATCTGAGAGGAGATTCCAGGAGACAGGCATTTACTCTATGAGTGTTGGACAGGCCTGTAGAAGCCCCTTGACCCATTAGCAGGACAAGTATTTACTCCTTTGTGCAAGGAGGAACAGGATGAGCACTGCCAGAGCCCTACAAAATGACCTCCTGCAGGCCAATGGTGAGAATGTCTCTGACCAAAACAGGAACATGAGGGTGTCTGAGGGCCTGTCATCCTCTGCTGCTCACTGCTTGGTACCACGGAGCCCATTTGACATTTGCTATTGAATACTAAAATTGGCAGGTCCAACACTGGCACCCTGTGCATTTCACAGATGAGATTCTACAGTTCTAGGCAACTGCACCTTGACTGCCATCAGTTATCTGGATGACCCATATAGTTGATTCTGGGACAGTAAAGAATCAACTTTGATTTTTTGATTTGATTTTTTTGTACCTTGATGACTGACATGCTTAAAGACAAATTTTTGGACCCATTGTCAGACCCTACAGTGGTTGGTCTCGGATTCCTCCAGATGCACGACAATGTATATTTACAGACTGACATTTTACCAGAAATGAAAGTTACAACAGATAATTATTTTTTTAATGCATAATAGTGATGCATTCATTAGTCTTTTCAGAGCTTTTATTCATGATCTGAGATTGAAACAATAAGGTATGCTTGTGGTTCAGTTGTGCTCTGGAGGTTGCTTTGCCTTCATTTCGCCACCAGATGTTGTTCTTTGCCTCAAAACTTTGGATCTTTTTAGCCAAAAACAGAAGTAAAGCTTTAAACTTTTGAGACTTTAGGTGCCCATCGCTGGTTAAAAAATACCCCTTCACAGGAAAAAATGTTTTCTACTCTTATGATTTCTGGACAAAAGGCCCCAAATGTAGGACTCACAAAACAGACTTGAAGAATGACACAAAAAAAAAAGGACTTTAAGAAAGTTCAGTACAGGGGACCAAGAAAGTCACATTCCAAAACAGGAAATAAATTCCTGTTTCCAAAAGTCTTTACAAACACATATAGCACACAAAGCATACCAAAGTGTGCTTTCACACTTGCCAAAATATCACTTTTGTTGTGTGAATGTGATCCGACCCCAATCCAAACTAATTACTGTATGTTACAAGCCTAGAATGCTTTGTATTCTCACTGTTGGAAGCTATTACAGATGTGTAATAATCTGTAAAGGCTAGCAGCTAGCCATGAAATAAAGGTAAGTTCTCTGTGTTTTCCAATAGCCCAGAACAGAGCACCTTCTTCCTCTATTTACTTTTGTTGCTCCTGCCCCAGACACATCTGGCCAATTAGCAGGCTGAACATTCTCACGTGGTTTGTAGAGCTGCATTTTAGTTTGCTTGGAGTTCACTTTTACTTTTCTTTGCGTGAAAACACCCAACCTGACAAAACTGAGGCTGAGAGTGGAGACACCTGGGAAACTAGACGCGGCTGCATTAAATAAAGTGATGAGACAAGGGAAATATAACTAAAATAAAGATCTGTGAGACAAAGGATTATCAAAATAAAACAGCAAGTAACATAACAAGGAAACAACACAGAGATGATGACTTAAAATAAGATATTCTGGAGGATAAATTAATAAATATAACAATAAATAATGTCAAAACATAGTAATTCTTCTAAGTAGACTCTGAATACTAGAGTGAAAGGACACCTCCAGAGTCACAAACAGCTTCTTCCCGTACGCCATTAAGACTATTAACAAACACTAACCCCCACACCCTACAACTGCCCACCCACCTCACTCATCTGAGGCATAGTCTGAGTAACCCTCATCACTCAGGCCACTCACACACAGACTCCACTCAGACCAAGGCTTTTCTTTTCTTTGTATATATTTCTCTTGTTTTGTATCTATCCCTCTTCATCATATATATTTATTCTGCTTGCTATTTATTCCTGCTGTCTACTATTTATATTTTATTCTAGCATAGTTGGTGTGGAGCACTCACAAGTTCATTGTACATGTACAATGACAATGTGTTCCATTCTCTTAAATAACTCCATAACTAAAACTCCATTATTACCAGAAAATCAACAAAAGAACCCAACAAAACACAAGGATCATGACATCTGTAGAATAATGTATAAGTTGGGAGGGAGACCTCTCTCACTGTTGAGACAACATGGCACTGATGGAAAAAGGACACCTCGTGCATGTCTGAGAGAGGGCATTGTATTTGAAAATAAGAGCAGACTATGACTTGCCAGGAATGAGGACGTACTGGTTTTCAAATATTTCCATCGTCACAGAAGCGACTGACTGCCTTCTTACTACTGTTGACTGAAAATGATAAAAGCACTAAGTCTTATGTCTGCTGTATGTTAGTAATTTGTGCTTGAACTCTTTGTTAATATGTTTATACCTCATCCAGACAAGTCTGTAAGTATTAACATACAGACCTAATTGGGGTTTTTTTAGTGGAAAGAGAGAAATATGCTTCATATCATCTGCACATGTTTGGGTTGTTTATTTTATGGTGGGGTTTTTGTGTGCGTGTTTTGTGTTTGTGCAAAATAAAAGGGAGGGCGGAAGGGGGTCTGAGTCTGTTTGTGTGTCCCACTTACCTAGTTTCTTGAACCAAAAAAGTGTGTGAACTCAAACAGCAGTGACTAAGAGGAACAATGAGACTCTTTATTCAAAACAGCACTTTAAAAGTTCAGCAAAGATTTTCTTGCAGTAAATTTGTCGATCTCCAACTGTGTTTAAGTAGTTACTGATTTAAAAAGAAAACAGAGTTTTTATTCGATTCCAGGATCGCATCAGTGTTTGGTTAAGACCTGTGGCGCCCTGTTTTTTTTTTTTCTTTTTCTTTTTGTTCTTCCAAGACCTGACATCAAGGACTAAGTGAGTATGAAAACGAGCTTTCTTTGAGCCAGAACACAAATTTGTCCAAAATGCCAGTATCGTTGCTCAGTGTACGGGCTGAATGAGTCATGCTGGATACATAAAGATTTTGAGGGTGATTACAAAGAAAACTAACCAAACAATTTGCCAGTGTTATGTCTGATTATAATCCAGTGTGATACAAGTTCATCTACAGAACATCTGCTGTCCAGTTTCATCTTCTGTTACAGATATAGCAGTCTGCAAGTCGTTGTACTCTGCATTATTTAGCAGGGCTTTCCCTTTTGGCAGGACCTGACCATAGAAGCAAAATCAGACAAAACAAAACAATTTTACTGACAGGTGACCACCATTTAAAAGTAAATGATTTCCTAAATGGAAAACAAAATTAATTCCAGTCGTTGTCATGTCCCAAGAAGGTCAGCACTGCTGAGCTCATGCTGAAATTTCTTTACTGTGCTGCCATCCAAAGGACAAATGTGGTTATTGCTTTTGGAGCCAAGTATTGTTTTGTAAGAAATAAATAAAAGTCAGATCCAGTGTACTTTAATCCATCATGAAATGTAACAGTTACTTATCATCCAGCAGTTTTCAGGATGCAGAAATGCCACTTAACCTCAATGACAAGTTCATTTCTGAACAAGAAACACAAACGAATACACAGTTGAACTCATAATAATATGTTATCATTAATAAATAGCATTAATATAATATTACAATTAAATGCAAATGAATCATATTAACTCCTGTAACAAATGAAATTCCCAAATCTTGGAGTAAGATAATGTGTATTGCCTACTTTAGAGGAAATAACAATAACAGACCCCACAGACTATATATAAATGATAGATTTAGCTTCTAAGTCTACAGAGTGACCAACAGAGAAGTACTGGCTTGGTAATGGGTAGGACTATGGACTTGCTGAGGATTGTAGTCAAAAGCTGCACAGAAAGGATATATATAGACCAACTCTAAAGATAGTCCACAATCCACAGTGTTTTAGTGGCTTAGAGAACTCAAAGTGGCAGGCATCTTCTCTCCCTGTGCTGCAGAACAGAATGTTTTGTCATGTCATCGTGTAGCGAAGGAGTATGTGGAGTAGGACAGAAGTATATGCTAGAGATAGTCTATCTATCTATCTTGCTTTTACCTGCATTCTTTCTGATGCCCAACAGGGGGCGATTACTCAGGTTTCTAAAAAGCCTTCTGCTATTATAGAAGTACTTCCATACTCTCTGATGTCACTGAATACCTGGTAACTTTTTGAGGCTCAGTTGCTAGTTTTACATCATAGTGTACAGAGTATGAAATTCCTTTGTAAATTTGTCATCATTATTTGAGTCAGAAAGGTGGATAAACCAGGAAATGCTAATTGGTTAATGACTTGTTACTCATAAGCTGTTAACCAATAAGTGGTTCACTTTTCGTGTCTGACTTAAAAACACTAAGATAGCTACAAAAGACAATTAAACTGATTGTGTTATGGTGGCTATGTCCACCTTTTATGTATATATAGTCCATGGACTGAGCTTGTGTGTGCATATATATATAGGCTATTCATCATACCTGACTCCATGAATCACTTTAAATCCTAGATAAGCACTTTAGCTTCATCAATGGAGGACGTGATAATGGTTTCAGCCAGCTGTTGGGCCAGTAGGTTGAGATCACTGTCATGTGACATCTGTTCTCTTTTTTTGGCAGCCAGAACCCACTTAGTAATATCACATGACAGAGCCTGTGCAAAAGTCTCTATAGTTGGTTCATGCAGAGGTGCTACTTCGAAACTGCCTCTCCCCAAATCATCTGTAGACAGCGACTGCATGAGATGCTCCATCAGTTCCACATGAGGGTCGCTGATCAAAGCGTCTCCGTTGTCCTCCTTGTCCTTTGGCGTTGGTGGAGGAGGCGAGGGTAGGAAAACCTTTGCCAGGCCTCCTTTTAGCTTACGGGCGAAGCTGCTTCTGCTCCTCTCCAGCTCTGGGAGAAGAGGCGTGGTCGGTGGGGCGTCGGGGTAGTCGAGGGATCCCACAGCGGG
Organism: Haplochromis burtoni; assembly: GCF_018398535.1. NCBI lineage: Eukaryota > Metazoa > Chordata > Actinopteri > Cichliformes > Cichlidae > Haplochromis > Haplochromis burtoni. The sequence goes on along the minus strand of NW_024582845.1, from coordinate 70,516 downwards.
AAGCCCTGACTGGGATAGAGGTGGATGGCAAGGCTGGGTAGAAGTCTGGTGTTCTTGGTCTCTTCTAGATTTATCCTCCAAACACTGGTGTTCACCCTTGTTGTTCTCCATCTCTATTTCAGCACCCTCCATGTGGTCCTTTAAGTTTCTTCCTCTACACACTTCACTCAGAGCGATCTCAATCACTGCGGATGCTAGCGTCTCAGCTAGCATTTCATGCTCTTGGTTATAAATGGACTCCTCAGGTTCTACTGTTTCCTTTTGGCTAAAAACTGATCGAAGTATGTGCTCTGACATGTTTTGGGCAAACTCCCCGAGAGCCTCTGTGTTTAGGGGGCTTGTTTTGAGGCCTTCGGGAATACCAGGGTCTTGTGGAGGGGGCTCTGGCATCCTTGAATCTGCACTTTCTGTCTTCATTGGATCCTGTGTGGATAAAAACAATAATCTCCGTGAAAGTGCAGGGGATATTGATTTTCCTGCAGCTTCTTTTCAGCTACAGAAGGTAATGGAAAGCAAAGAAAAATAACCTCTGGTTTGGACTGCTTGTTTGGAAAATTAGTTTATTTTTGCACTTTTATTTGAATATTACTTGCCAGCGTGCTCAGTGTAAGCTAAGTACGATGTCAATATTTCCCTTGGTGTATGCTTTCTCCTTTCATCCCCCAAAGAAACATTTTTCTTATCCCTCAGCTGTTTCAGATTAGACAAGAAATAAAATGAGATCACAAGAATGCTACAAGTACAAGAAAAATCAAACAAGAAAGTCTAGCAAGGAGAGCATAGAGAAAGAATAACGAGACAGAAATAATAGAGGAAGTCCCCTTGCAGAATGAGATGGAAAGTAAGATTAAGGCCTCAACCACAGCCTGTCACCATATGAGCTGTCAGCCAGCCAGGATGTGACAACCAGGAAGTTCGGTTTGCTATTAGATTAGCACGAAACACTCTGTTGGTCTCAAGTAGCACCAACTTGCCCGACAGCTGATGCACAATTTGTACAGAAATGAGGAAAGGTTTGTTACCCGGAGAGCAAATGATGATAGCTTTTGACAGGCGTAATAATTTTCTAGAAGGTCTTTGTTTTTCAAGTCCAGCTTCATTTCGAGGCTCCGCGTGTGCAGTATTGACATTAAATAGCATAAAATTTCCTACAGCTGCCACTGTTCTAAAGAGTCAGATTGAATAAATTTCAGGCAGCCTGTTTTGTTTTACTAATTCCTCTTATGTTAAATTAATAGTTTGATATTGTAAAAGACACTAAGCCTTTCTTTATTTCCTCTTTTTGAGAGTTCAATGAGAAGATAATTACCAACAACATCCAACAACATCCAAACACTGTGGTGGTAATAAAAGTCTGCCTGGCACCATCTCTAAAGCTTACTCATTAACTTTATGTGTTATTTGTTTAAATCTCTCAAAATATGACAATTAAGAACAGCATGTTTTATTTTTTATGGGGGTTATAGGGGAATGTTTTTCTTTCTTATTTGTCTGGCTGCGAGCAGATGAGCTATTGATCTTCTGATGTAATTCTTGGCAAAATGTGGCCTTTTACATAAACATTACTCATGACATTTGAGAGCACAAACAGGCTTGTGTAATGGGATTTGCCCTTATTGTTAAAGTTATATCTTATTTTAAACATACCTTACTATTAGTATGCTTCTTGACTCAGAAACTACAAAAACAATGTGACACATTGTGAGATGTGTGTCACCACAGTGTGTCACTTAGTGTAGTAGGCCTATGACCACATGGTGTGAAATTCTGGTTAACTTAATAGGCGTTAAGCTGCATCCATATAGGGAGCAACCACAGCAACGTTGTGACCAGACACCAGAGAAAGTCAATGAATTTCAGTACTTATGGGTGAAAAAAACTGCTGACAATGTGAAGTAGGTGGAGATATACTTTTTTAACTTCAAGACGAGCGATTGAAGCAATTACCAACAGGAGCATAGGACACTGGTGACTGGCCTATGATTGGACAGTAAATACACTGAACTGAAGTGAAGCTTGAAATGACCACTAGCAACAAACTGTCAGCTTCAAAGGGATGTGAGATGTGCGAATTGCTCCCTGTGCTTTATTAGTATTAGTGTAACTTTGGCTGACTAATTAATTACTTCCATCAAATTGTTTCATCTAAAATACTGGGGGGATAACACCTTTTAACTACTTATCACTGAGTACTAGTTAGGTTGTGTTTCAAGGTATGTTTAGGCTGGCATAGAAAGATAAAAAGACACTTATTTAAAATGCATCTTATTTTAATACTTCCTAGTTGCCCTGCGACAGACTGGCGACCTGTCCAGGGTGTACCACGCTTCTCGCTCTATGACAGCTGGGATAGGCTCCAGCATCCTGCGCGACCCTGAAAGGGATAAGCGGAAGCGAATGGATGGATGGATGGATAGTTGCTAAGTATTCCTTTTGACTCAGAAATTACAAAGCAGATTAAACTGCTTTCGGTATAGCTTGATCTAACTAGATTACAAAGACATTAATACCTTCAAACAGCAGTTATAGCCGCTGAAAATAATATCTTCTATCAGTCCTTGCTCTGTGTTAATTTGGTTGTTTATTGGGACTAGAAAGCAGATGAGACGAGCTTATTTAAGGTCTCAGGCCTGGAGCCTGGAGACTGGTTGGTAAGTCTGTGGCAACCTATGGTTGCTATGGGAAAATGTGTAATCTCAGTTGGCAAATTATTAATGGGAGTCTCTGGATGACATCGACTGTAAAGAGGGTGCTGCACTTGACACCTGCTTTTGTTTGCTTTGGTAGCTCGAAAGTTTCTGCAGTTTACACGTAAGATGACTTTTCTGCAAACACAAGACAGACTTGGAAACTAGCTCGGTGAGCTGTAGTGAAACTTGAAAAAGCGCAATGGAAACCAGACATGATGAACATTCACCTTGAAAATAACATTTGTGCCTTACCAGTGTAACAATCACATTTCAAAATATGAAAAGTTTCTGGTTCATGTCTTACTTTTTACTGTTTAACTACAGCTTTGGGAATAGTTTGCAAGTGTTTACAGACCTGTTGAATACTTATTTCTTTTTTTCAAATGGTTGTTTTCAGATGGTAACCAACAGATCTATAGACCTGTATTTTAAGTATGTCTTCTCTCTCGCAAAGCCCACAGTGTGTTACTGAATTTGTTAGCACTTGCTAACATAATTGCAATCAAATGTTCTCATCTAAACTACTGAAAATAATACCTTGCAACCATTCCTCACGAAGTACCAATTCTGGTGTTTTTTGGCAGAGACTTTGTTGTTGTTTTAGTTTGCTTTCTGAATGAGGAACTACAAAACAGATTAGGCAAGATGGAAGACAAAAATAAAGAGAGGGGGCTAACGATATAGTTACTCCTCTCAACACAGCTTTACTTTGCTAGTACAGAAATGCATTACCGGTAATGGCATAAAACTGTATTTTCTAAACTAATGAAAATAAGAATTTTGAAGCAATCCTCAGTTCTAGTTGAATTGTAATAATGAGTCAGAAATGTGGAACTAAAATTAGTACCGTGAACGACTTCCTTAACTTCAGTTTCATCACAGTTATTGTGTTATTATTAGCTTACGGTCTCTGAATCTGGCTGTGAATGTCAGAATTGGCATTAATGGCCTTCTAGGCTGACTGGTTCAGTTGCAGCTTTTAGAGGATCGTTTACCTCTTGAATGTAAATATAAATTAAAAACAATAATTTTCTCCTTCCCATTGTTTTCCTCATGTAGCCACAATGTAAAAATGATTTTTACTTTACTGGCATACATGTTGCACATTTAATATGGTGTGTCACACCATTATCCTGTCATTACCCATTAATTTGACCACCATCCTCTGTTCAAAATGGACAGAGCCCAAAGATGAGGTTGAGACTGGGAATGAAGTGCAGATGTGGAGTAAATTGCAGCTAAAACAAAAAATGTTTTTCTCTTGGCAATATGACTTGGACCTCCACATGGAGACAGGAACATTTGGGCCTGTGATTGCTGTGTTACACAATCCTGTGAGTCCCTAATTTGATTACACTAACACACCTCGCCTACTCTCTCTAGCGCCCACGCTAACAGCACAAAGGCAGGTCAGAGATGCAAATTACTGGTTAAAAAAAAAAGCCGATGCCTACAATGACCTTCTGTTTAACCTTTATTTCTTCCTCTTCCAGTTTCAGTGTTACAATCCAAAGTTTTTCTTTTGCTTTGTATCTTGTCTCAACCTATCTTGAATTTGGTTGAGTCTTTGAAAGCTCAAGAACATCCGTACAAATAAGGATTTACAAATTTACTCATGCAACTAGACTTCTGCCCAAACAGAACCAGAATCAACTCACAGTGTACAATGTATGAAGTACGGCAGCTCAAAATGGCCAGCTTCTGATTTTTAAAGGTATATGGCAAGACTCAGGAGGAATCTTGAAGGCCATTTGGATACGATTAAAAGTAAAAGTTACATGCCTCAAAAGTTACGTACTACAGAATTGTATAAAAATAAAAATAAACAAGATGCAGTAAATATCAGGCAACTTAAACTGCCTACATTTAGAGAAACTTACCAGCTGGGAGAAGAGTGACAGTTGACGCTTTAATGCAGCCAGTGCAAATGAGTTTACAAGGAAGTGGTTTGACAAAGAAGTTCAGAAGTTTTACTCACTTCCTGTGTGTGTGTGCTGTGTGTGTGTGTGTTTGTGTGTGTGTGTGTCTGTGTGTCGTGTGTGTGTGTGTGTGTGTGTGTGTGTGTGTGTGTGTGTGTGTGTGTGAGAGAGAGAGGAGAGAGAGAGATGATCAGCCATTGTGCATAAATATAACTCACTGACACAACAAAAAATGACACATTCATGGGCATTAGATGAACCTATTTGGGTCTGATATAAAACGGTTCTGTCAGCTTAATCGTCTTCCTTTGTTCATGAGTTAAAACAGAAGAGGATCAGATGAAGGGCAGAGGAGGAGAGGTTATGAAGGAGGTAAAGCATTCCAGATGCTCGCCATTTACTCTTTTAAAAATACAGTACTCTTATTTACAGTTTGGTGCACCGCAATGGTCAAACAATTTTATGTATGAAAGGAAAACTCACCATGTTGTGCTCATTTGCAGGCTTGTATTTATTTTGTGCTTTGTCTAGAAGGTTTACACACTCGCATGTTCAGAAAACACATTACATTGCTGCAATACCTTTTTTTAAATCTTTTGTTTACAATGCTTACAAATGTTGATGACTTTGCTTAAACCTTTGTTTAAAAAAATAAATAAAAACCTTTATTAATAATTATAGATGGGTCTGAAACGTGTAGCCAAAACAAAAGTGCCTGCATTCTTTTCAATGGCCTCAAAGGGAGCAATGGCTGTGGTTACAACAGCACTTTTGGTCTTATAGACGTAAGTGGACTAGTTCTAAAACACTCAAAGCAGTTTTTACTACAAGTGTTATTCACCCAATCACACAATACTAAAAAATCTATGTCTGAGTGCTTTCTAACATGGACACACTACGATGGATGCATCAGGGCAACTTGGGGTTCAGCATCTAGCCCAAGGATGCTTTAGCATGTGCACTAAAGGAGTCAGAAATTGATCCACCAACCTTCTGATTGATAAGCTAGCTTCTCGACCGCCTGACTTACATCTACCTTGAAAAAAGAAGATAAGGAAAAGTCTGGGCCAGGGCTGCCCAATCCCAGTCCTCAAGAGCTACTATCCTGCAGCTTTTAGATGCATCCCTACTCCAACACAGCTGAATCAAATGGTTTGATTACCTCTTCAGCATGCCATCATGTTTGGCAAAGGCCTGATAACAAGCCATTCATTTGATTCTGGTGTGTGGGAACAAGGATGCATCTAAAAGCTGCAGGACGGTAGCTCTCGAGGACCGGGATTGGGCACCCCTGGTCTGGGCAAACAGCAGATAAAAGACACAGATGATTTTACTGGTGATGGAAAAATTCAGAGCCTTTATGTGAAGCTAATCTGTAACAAGTAAAAATCCAGACACTTTAGCCTTAAAAATATCACTTTGATTAAATAGCTTGCACATACTGGTGAATTACCTATTAGAGAAACATATAAATGCTGTTAATTTTTAATGTATGAACATTACATTGGGGGGTAGTCTAATAAATGTGTTGTGTATATGATAAATATTAGTTGGAGACGTGAGGAAACCATCCATTTTTTAATGAGCAATAAGCACTGCAATATTTTCCATTGCATAGAAAGAACATGACAAATCATAAAAAGAGGGTCCAAGTGCCTGAATTTGTACATCCAACCACTGGAACTGAGCCCACAGTCTGATCACTTTTGAATAATATTATGTGATATACTACCTCCATGACCCTGAATTTAACATTGAAACTCCACTCTTTTCTTTGCAGCTCTAACCAAATCCTCAGAATCATACAAACTACTCCTCCAAGCTCCGATGGAAGCAATCTGGAAGACTTTTCGTCTTGGAAGGAGGACAGCATGGAGAGGAGATGAAATAAAAACGGTGTCGTGAGATGATATCTCTCTGTTGACTTCGTTAGACACCAAATTCCACGTTTGAACTGCAGGTCTTGTAGCTGCTTTAGTGTGTCCTGTTCAAATAAACTGAAAGCATGGGGGGAAATGTTTAAACGGGTGAAGCCGAGGGACTTGTTTGGCCTTTTTAAAAATTTTGTTGAATCTGCTCTCTTGTGTGCTTGGCTTTGGCGTTGAAATGAAAACCGAGGAATGTTTGTTCAGTTTGGTGGTGATGAGGGCGTCCGGAAATATGTAATGATGTGATCAGAGGGTGGATTTGAGGATGACGTGGCTGAGGTCCCCTGGTTAGAAATGAGTTTATTTTGTTCTCTTAGATACACTTTATGGCCTCAATTCCCATTATTCAGAAAAGAATCATAGATGACACCCTCCCAACTCCTGGCGTGTGGGTGGATGTTAGCTGCCAGCTTCTCCCACTGTCCATCCTGAACCCATTTAATCCACAGTCCTGTGACTCTATTACCCATGCTGTTACTGCAGTAACGCTGTGTTGTGAGCCCCAGAAGGCCCTCTGTGCTCTTTCCCCTCCAATCCAGGAAATACTTTTCTCTGCTTTAGTGAGGTCATTGCTCAACACGATGATTTAAATAAATTTAAAGGGTCGTTTCGATCTTGTGTGGCTGCCCATTTTAAAAATCATACAAATGCCAGAGGTGTCTGACACACAGAAAATCTGAAAACCTGAAAAATATAAGCGGGGAAAAGAACATTTATAGGACTGCTGTGTAGCTATGAGCTGCCAAAACCTGTTAGTGTTACACAACCAGTTTTAGTTAGATACAGAAATGTCACAATTTTGCACAATGTTTCTGAACAAGTTCATGTTTGTCTGTGAGCATCTTTTAAACCACAGAAACAGATTCCTGAAGAGCACCGGGCCAGACTATGTGGAACACAATGTCAGTGACTCTATAATGCAGTCAGTTCAAAGCTTCTCTCTCACACGATGCAAATTCAGACAGCTGTTGAGTTTTAAACTAAAACTATTTTTGTACTAAAACTAAACCAATCTTCTTCTTCTTTTTTTTCCAGCAGCTTTCTTTAGGGGTCACCACAACAGATCATCTGTATTCATCTCACCCTATCAATAGCATGCTCCTCTGTCACACCAGTCCTCTGCATTTCCTCCTTCTCTCCATCCATTAATCTCCTCTTTGGTCTTCCTCTTTTTCTCGTGCCTGGCAGCTCCATTTTCAACATCCTTTGGCCAGTATATCCACTGCCCCCCTCTGCACATGTCCAAACCATTTCAGCCTAGCCTCTAGTCTCCATCCTGAGCTGTCACTCTGACATAGTTATTTCAAATCTTGTCCATTCTGGTAACTCCCAGTTTAAATCTTAACATATTTAGCACTACTACCTCCAGCTTGCCCACCCACACATCATTCATAGGCAATAAAGATTTATAGGTTTCTACTTATTTAATAACACTTCTACTTTTCTTTCATGGCTTAGTTTATTTGTAAGTTTAGATTTCATGTTTGCCTTCCAACACATCAAAATTTGAGCACTTAAAGTTGAAATATAAATGTGCTCAGCATCCTTTGCTCAGCTACATGACATAAATGCATAACACTGGCCTTAATCTGTTATGGTAAATGGACTGGTTCTTATACAGGTTATCATACTTTCAAAGCACTTTATTCAACATGCCTCATTTACTCATTTACACCCATTCATACAAATTATTCTTCTGCTTAAGTGCTTTCTCTCTAATAGTTATACACATTCATATTCCATTGAAGGGATCAAAGAGCAACATGGTGTTCAGTATACTTCCTGATTCACAGCTACCCCAGCAGTATTATAGTAGAAAGATGTTTTGAATTAAAACAAATATTGAATATTAAATGGTATGTGTGTATATATGTGTGTTGAGTATATGCACTAGCGTACAAATTCAAGATCAAATTCAACTAATAAAGACCATGGTTAGGAAAAGCGTGTTTCAACCATATGAATGTCAATAAAATACAAGCCTCGATGCTTAAAACTCCTATTGGTTGCTTGGTGGTTTGAAAATAGCGAAAGCTCCTCCTTTGGAGTTTGCTTGATATTGTCAAAAAGATTTGGGCGGCACAGAAGTTGTAGTTGTTTAAACTCCTAACCGTAAGTTTTGCTTCCTTAATTAAATAGGAAAATACCAATTTTTTAAAATAAACCTTAGTTAAATTATAAAATAGAGCCTGTTCTTTTTAAACAATCAATGATCTTTTTAACTCTTTTATTTTGAAATTGTATCCGTCGACGCACCGGGCGTAGCTGTTAACATAAAACCAGCGCTCCTTGGCAACTGCATCCTTAGCGACGTCCTGATTGGTCCGCCAGACTCAAATTCTATCCAATGAGAGCGAAGCGCAGCAGATTCGATCCTTGGCTGAACCACTTTTGTTTGAGCTCTCGTCTTAGTAACAACACAGTTGAATCGGATTATTAACCCAAACTATATGCATTTTTGCTTCTCTAAAACAAGTCACCGGACTAAAGAAGAAAGTTTTATACCATAAGGTAGGATAAACAAATTTATCTGCGCCATTTTGGCGTTCTATTTTTTAAAATTTTAGTACACAACCGATTCACCTGAGAAACTCCGCCCTCTTAGCGTAAAGCTTTAATTCCAGGGTTTCTGCATGTGATGTTTAGCCATATACGTTATCTCAAAACAATTTTAAATCTGTTTGTTTTTCTTTCACTGTTTCCTTTTAATCATCCCGCTATTTTTGCGTGCTTTTCTTTGCTGTAGCAGAACACGGAGCAGCGGCTGCAGAGCTTTATTTTTAGGAAGAAACCGTCAGGGAGTGAGCCATGCCTTTTCCAAGGGGAAGGAAACCCACAGCGGCCGCTGGCAGCAAAATACCCAAACTGAATGCAACAGCGTCCGAGAACCAGGTAAAATGCACGTGCATTCATGTGTCTTCTGGTGGCTCGCTCTGACGTAAACACAGCAGGTAGTGCTGCACCTGAAGGCTGCATGGGAAGGATGGAGATGATGATGATGATGATGCTTGCTTTGCAATGCAACGCAACGCCACAAGGCTTCTTTTGCCCATGCACTGTGCAAAACTTTATATGTGTGGTGTGTTTTCTGTTTGTGCATACAGGAGGAAGCGACACAGGTTAAGAGGTCCTCCTCCCCTCCTCGTGGAGCTCCCAAGAAGAGGACTGCTTTCATCGATATCACCAATGTAAGTACTTTTTTCTTTCTTTTTTTTTTTAAAGGTTGTGACTTGGGCTTTAACAGCAGGATCAGAGCTTCAATAAGCACACAAAGAGACATATTTATCGCAAAGACGGTTCATCAAGAGTCGGGATTGAACTTCCTGACAGTTGATGTCACCTTTCATAGGATTTCATGGGCTCCTAGTTTGGGTGCTTTTTTGTATGTGAAAGGTTAAAGTTGTCAACATTTAACCATTTGATTGTGTTGACATATAAGAAAGTTATAAGTCCTGCTTCAGTGGGACTGTTTGTTTGTTTTGCCTAGTTCAGTTTTCACGCTAACGTCAAATATAAAATGATGCTTGACTTCTTTTCCTCTCGACACAAATGTGTGGTATGGCCCAACCATTGTGATCAGCTTGTTCAGCATTGATTCCTCCTGTTTCATTTCTGCCACAGTTTTTGAATTTATCAGTGAGAGAAAAACAGTTTCTCAGTACAATGAATAATAATCACAGCATCCATATAAAGACTCACAAATGTCAAACTCACGGAGAGGGAGAGAGACTGAGAAAATTTATTGAGAGTGATGTGAGCGTTTGTACAAGAAGATGGAGGGGAAAAAAAACTTGAGGGACAAATATATTACAACCCAAAACATCAGATCACAACGAGCGAGGACTCAGAAGAGGGATGAAACTCCTGGCTAGGGATGGGTACCGGTATCCGGTGCCATTATAGCACCGGTTCTGACGTAAACGGTAGTAACCAGACCGAAACGCAGCGCACATTTCGGTGCTTTATTTCCTCAGATGTCATACACTTCAGATTCTAGCCAATCATTTTACCTTTGCAAGCATAGTAGGCGGGCCCAGGTACGTATGTTCTTTTAGAGCAGCGCTACAGATTAAAAATGCCCAAAGGAGGCTAAACTGTCAAAAGTCCGGCTGTACTTCACAGCCAAAGATGCAAACTCAGCAGCCTGCAACAAGTGCTTTAAGGTGATACTGTGCAAAGTGGGTAACACCTCGAATCTGATGAAACACCTGGCAACGTAGCGTTTTTTTTTAAAGCCGAGAAATGCACCGTACCTACTACGGGCGTGGTGCCTGTTATTGGACCCGGAGTTAGCAACATCCCCCAAGAACCCGAAGAGGAGAGTCCTGGCCCGTAGCCCTGCCAGTGTAGCAGAAATGATGAGGATGATGATGGCAGCAGCAGCAGACGTTCTTCTCTGGGTGACTAGCTCAATGTTGTTTGTGCGTAATTTACGTTGAGTAGGCTAACCACGTTATTAAATTAATGCATGTAAGGTGAACTAGCAAACATCATCATACCTACATGCGGCTGTCTTGTTATTTGATAGAATGATACCATATATCCTCTATAGCTGCAGAAAAGGCTAACATTGTCATCTTTTTATAAAAAAAACAGCTGAACATGAGAGGTTTTTGGACAAAGTTTGTGTTCTCCATTCTTTAAGCACCGTTTAAGCACCGGTGTCGGATAAAACCTAAACGATACCCATCCCTACTCCTGGCATTTCCAGTTTTGGCCGGCACTGCATATAAAACACCATGACAACCATATGGTAATAAACATGTAATGCACCATCGCGAGCATAACTGCCAGCTACGACGTCGACCTCTTAACATTTAAATCGGACTTTATTCTGCTTTTGATGTAAGGCTGACATTACTGCTGCCATCAAAACTTACAGCTGCATCATACGGTCTGCACAAGGTACAGTCGTCAGATACGGATTCCATCAAAGTGGTCTGAGCACAGTTAGCACACAGTAGGAGTAGGAGAGGTGGTGTCACTAATTCAAATACTCCATTTCCAGCCTACTCCAGCCTGGCTCGAGTGTTCAGTCTTTGCTTGCTCTATTCTACAGACAGCTACTAGCTCTGTTCTCATGTATGAGGACTTTTTGAATTTATTTTTCTCCACTTATTTAATTCAGGTCTTTGGGGGACTGTAGCCTATCCCAGATATCACAGGGTGTATTGATACAGTTCCATTTAATGTTTACGATCACTTGAAAAATGGCAAAAAAAATCATATTTTGCATGGTTGGATCTTAATAAGGTTCAAAGTAGAGCTTCAACATGATGAAGAAATAGGAGAGCATGCAATTTATTGAAAACGATGCTTAAACTGAAACATGCGTGGTTTCTTAATAAAGAAAAATTCTTATAAAAAGAAATGGCACACTCTTAAATGAGAAAGTGTGTCACTTAACAAAATATGTTTTAATAAAGCTGGGCAATTTGAAGTTTCAAACAAAATCCACTTTAAACATTTTCACCGATCCCACCTCCGTCAGGGTGGTGTCTGAAGCCTGTGCGACACTCTAATCCTACATTTTAGTGCGTCAGTGTGTGATGGATCTGCACTGTGGTGTGAATGTGTCCTCTGCTGCCTGGCGGGGGTGTGAAACAAACATTTTGCTTGTTTTTTTCACCTCACAATCACCTGAACGCTTGCTGTCAAACCAGCGGTGTGTCAGAGAACGATTGTGTGGAATATTTGTCTGGACTCGAGTCACATTTTGAAATTGTTTCATGCATAAAAGGACAAATTGTAAGAGTCTGAAGTAAAATGTATCACAAACTGGATCCATGTTTAAAACTAATTCTCGTCATGTTCCCAGGCTCATAAGGTACAGATCAGCTTTCCTGGGAAGAAGAAGGAACCAGGGAAGAAGACTGCAAAGAAAACCAGCTCCACCTCAGCGTCTGCAAGCAACCTAGCTAACCTGAAAAAGTAGGTCCATTTAACTGTTCTAATAACCCTCAGGTTAAATTTCTTGTTCCCCTTTCATGCCTTGCGCCAGTCGGTGGCAGACTTCTTTAATTCCCCTCTTCTCTCCCTCCGTGCAGGTCGTCGTCGTCTGTGAGCTCAGAGGGAACGATATCCGAGCGAGAGAGGACCGATACGGAGGAGGAGGAGAAGGAAGGGGACACGTCGGCCGATGTGGCAGCTCCTGTAGAAGAGCAGGCTGCTGCTACATCTCCTGCTGCCCGTGAAGTGCCGGCACACCTTCGGAGACAAGAAGTAAGGGAAATTATAGATTTATAGAAAGCTAGAGACGCTGTGAAAAGCTTTGACTGAGTTGTGTTTCCTTTTCTTTTCACCCATCCATGCAGATCCCAAAGGAGTTTGACATTGACTCTGAGAACTCTGAGGACTGCTACATGTGTCCAGAGTATGCAAAGGATATTTTTGACTACCTTAAAAACAGAGAGGTGAGACAAATTGTAAAGCCTTTATCGCACTGGACTTTTTTTCTTTTCTTTTTTTCTGAGTTAAATAAATTTAAATATACACAGGTTTTGTTTACATTTCCTTTCTCTTTAATTTTATCGTCCGCAGGAGAAGTTTGTCCTCTGTAACTACATGCCCACGCAGCCCAGCCTCAACTCAGAGATGAGGGCCATCCTGATTGACTGGCTGGTCGAAGTACAGGTGAGGTGTTAGTTAAACGTCGCATTCCTGCTGTGTTAGAAACACTTGCTTGCTCTGAGTGACACTTTGTTTCTCCCTTTATTTAGGAGAATTTCGAGCTGTACCACGAGACCCTCTACCTGGCGGTAAAGATGACGGACCACTACTTGGCTAAAACCCCGGTCCACAGGGAGATGCTGCAGCTCGTTGGCTCTACCGCCATGCTCGTAGCCTCCAAATTTGAGGTGAGAACCCAACTGTGGCACATGGGAGTCTGAAATTTCTCATAGGATGTCTCACAAGCTATGGTAAGTAATGGTAAAGAAAGGTATTAAACTAGTATACAAGTCTATTAATGGGAACAGAGTGCAATCATTTGCTTGTAAGGTGAATGTGTTTCTAAAAAAAAAGTTTTTTGTTTTTTTTTAATGGTGAAAAAGTAAAAAAAACAAGGCTGTGAGGATAAAAAGCACACGTGAACGGAGATATTACTTAAGTGCTCCTGGGAGGCAAGCCACGGAGTCTCAATCCCAGGTTGATTAACTGCACCTATCAGGGCTCCTCGATGTAACAGAGACACACACTCAGTGCACACTTCTTTACAGCGTGGCTGCAGGTTTTCTAATTCCACTCCGATCCTCGGTTTTGACTCTCAGCAGATCGTCTTGACCATTATTTACATGCCATCAGCCATTCACAAAGCTGAGTGCTTTAAAAAAAACATAAAATACCATCTAATCAAAAAACATGAGACAGTGATGGATTTCCTTGAAAATGTTATTACAAAAAAATGATGCAAACTTCAATACAAGGGCAGTGAGTTTAGGTCATAATGAGTTATCTCTCAAACTAACCACCTACTATTACCAGTTTAAGTTCCCTTTTTACATAAGAAAATACATCTGTAAACTATGTAGCTATTTTTAATTAATTTTAAACTGCGGCCCCTCTGCAGTATCTTTGCGGCCCACCAGGGGCCCCCCAAGCCCACACTTTAGATATTTGCATTAACAAACAGTTGAGCAGGTGTATCTAATGAAGTGGCCAGAGTGTACATATAGAAGACCAGCCAGAGAAGAAAGGTTGTCAGAGGACGTACTGAATTTCAGAAAAAACATAAACTTTTGACATTCGGTGCTTTCAAGCTCTGTACGTCTTTAGAAATGGGTGAAAAGTGTTATTTATTCTGTCGTAACCGCGGCCAGAGTAGAAGTTCAGCCTCCTCTGATGTCGGGCATAGTTGGCATGAGCTTTTCCAGCTTTAGATCAAGCATGTAAAAGTTGTTACAGCCTAGGGCTTTTATTTTGAAGTGCACGTAGAGAAAACTGAAGGGTAGCAACTATCAAGAGGCTCAAAACATGAAACAGAAATGAGATCAAACGGACTGTGAGACCTGACCTTGTCCATACGCAGTGAAATGACTGCAGGACTCGAAAATGCATTAAAGGGGACGGTCGAATTGCAATCAGGTTTCAACCTAATGCTTATTCGTGTTTTTTAACCATCCCGCAGGAGCACAGCCCGCCTTGCGTCGACGACTTCTTGTACATTTGTGACGACGCATACAAAAGGGAGGAGCTCATCTCCATGGAGGCCAGCATCCTGCAGACGCTGTCTTTTGACATCAACATCCCCATCCCGTATCGATTCCTCAGACGCTATGCCAAGGTGTGCATGACCAGGAGAGGTTACTCCACCACTGACTGCAGCTCTGTTTGTTTTTGTGTGACTCGACCTGCGTTCACATCTCACGAGAATGTTTGTTGTGGCTGTGTCTGCAGTGCGTGAGCGCCAGCATGGACACGCTGACTCTGGCTCGCTACTACTGCGAGATGAGTCTCATGGAGATGGACCTTGTTCCAGAGAGAGGCTCGTTGGTGGCCTCGGCCTGCCTGCTGATGGCGCTGGTCACCAAAGACCTGGGAGGATGGGTAGGTTACCTCCATATTGTTCCTTGTCTTGCTTGCATTAGACTAACGGAACAGTCTAAAATACTTCCCTAAAGTCTGACACTGATCTTTAGTGTTTTCGCTCTCCTAAGTTGATTTTTGGCAAGTTAGGTTTTCTTTCTTTTTGAGTTTTTCTAAGGCCATTTCTCAATACCCAGATACTCAAGTTATAAATAGAAGACCACAATCCACAGTTTTCACACGATGTCAGAGCTACTGGGATATACCCACATGGCGCCCTCCAGCCCAGTCCTTGGAAGTCTTTGAGTCTAACTTGGCCAAAGCTTGCTGGTCTATCAGATTTCTTTACAGAAATGAGTACAGCACCAACATCTGAACACACCTGTCCTATTCCTCCCTTTCAAGCCAAATTGCACCAATCCCTGCTGTCCACAGCGACCAAGGCTGTCAGTGGCAGCTCATTTACACTGTAAACACTATTTACCCAACATTGGAAAGATTCTGTCAGCTTTACTGTTATGACACCACATTAATGTGACAAATTAATAGTCCCATACTTGCACTACACTGGAAATGTCCAAGTTAACAAAGCGTAGTCGTTGATTTAGACATTAGTTATTAATCTCTGGCTCTCTTCCACTGCCTGTCTCTTGTGCTTTCTTCTTCCCCTCACAGATGGCTGCCCGTCCCTGAGCTTTGGTTTTACCCAAGGTTGCTTCCTGTTAAAAGGGACTTTTTCTTCTATCACCTTTTGATTGTTCATAAGGGGTCATTTTGGGGGTGTTTTCTGTTTTCTCTGTATTACTGTAGGGTCTTTTTCCTATAATGTCAAGCAGTTTGAGGAAACGTTTGTTGTGATTTGGTACTAGATTATTAATATGGAATTTGTTTATTTTTTTTTTTAAGCTTGGTATGTAGCGTTTGCTTTTGCTGTAACAATGAACAATTTCTTGCTCTTCACCTCTCACGTGCCGGCATTATTAACCCACCCAGATCAAAGTACATGCTTATCCTAGCAAGGTAAGGTGAGGGAATCTCTAGAACAGCGGTCCCCAACCTTTTTTGCGCCACGGACCGGTTTATGCCCGACAATATTTTCACGGACCGGCCTTTAAGGTGTCGCGGATAAATACAACAAAATAAAACTAGTACCGGTACCGAAAAAAAGAAGATTTATTCATAACACACGTGAAAAGACCAAGGAAAACTGAGTTAACGATAAAAACGATAACAAAATAACGCTGAAAACCGATAAAAACCCTGAAAACCATACATTTCACACCTGAGCCTCAACTCTCGCGGCCCGGTACCAAACGACTCACGGACCGGTACCGGTCCGAGGCCCGGGGGTTGGGGACCGCTGCTCTAGAAGATGCATGTAGACGTCACTCAACCACTTTCAGGGATTTAAATATAAAATTGGATCCCAAGTCCCCAAAAACCCATAGTTTCACTTCATATATTTGTTTTCCTCCACGGATGGATGATCCAAGTAGTCTTGGCTCCAGTCAGGTGGAAAAATAAGCTTAATGCTTTTGTCCTGCAGTACTACAGACTGTCCACTATTGCCCGTTATTATGGAGGAAAGTTTTGCCCGTCAGGGTAGTGAGTCGGTCACATGACTGGAAAATGTGGATGAAATCTGACATCTGAACATGTGTTTTGTCTGCATGTTCTTGGTCACCCTGGTAAAGGTAACATAAGGCATTTGAAATAAAGACACCTGGACTGCTTTTTGTTTGTCAAAGTTTTGAGCAATACAAACAACTTGCATTATTATAGCTGACTATGAAGCAGGGGAAGGGTTTGGTTGCTGGCAACTTTTAACCTTTTTTCTCAGAATGATTTATGCAAAGCACTCTTTTCTACAGTAAACACCATCTAATGACGTTACTTGATCTGTTCTAACATGTGTAATGTTTGCAGCACTGAAGAAGCTTCTCTTCCTCGTGTTATTTCCATCCTTTCCATTAAATGTAGACTTTGTTAAATCTGATGCCGTGTCAGTTCGTGCGACATTACCAGCCTCTCATTTGCAGCTCTGTCTCCTGAACAGTCCTCCCAATTTAAATATAAATTGTTTTTTGTATGTAAAATTGAGCCCTTATTGCTTCCATTTTGCTGTTAGGGGTGGTGGGTAATTTCATTTCTTGCCTGCGCCGACTTCCAGAATCATCTCCTGTAAGCTTTTGGCAATTTAGAAGTAATATTATCTTTGTGTAATGTTGTATTGGATTTTAATAACTTGAAAGGGGTTCAACATGGCTGGCTTTTCTTTTTCTTTTTTTAAATGAGTGCTGCTCTTTTTTTTTTCCCCTGCAGTCTCCCATCCTGCAGTTTCACTCGGGCTATCAGGCGTCAGATTTGGCGCCCGTTGTCAGGAGAATCTACTCGATGCTCTCAGCACCTCCTGATGATAAACTGAGAGCCATCAAGAACAAATACTCACATAAGTAAGTCTTCATGAAAGATTACAGGCGCTAGAATAATTTGAAAATGTCGTTTTTGGTTAACGATCGGTTCTTTTAATATGTTTTCAGGGTGTTTTTTGAAGTTGCGTCTCTGCCATTGCTCAGTATCGACATTTTGGAGAAAGCCTTGAGCTCTTAGTGACGTGTCTGGTTCAGAAGTTGGGAAAATGAAGCTTAAGATGAGTGAAAGTATTTTTCAAATTTCCCTCAAGAGGAAACATGTATATAAAATGTGAATATGTTTAATATTTATGTGTTGTGTAGTCTGTCCTTTATACCATAATATTATAATAAGACAATAATTCCCATTTGATGTAAAGGCGTTTTTAATGTGGGCGTTTGTTTGCAAGACGTTAATTACCTTTGAGAAAACTATAGCATGTATTTTATACATTTTTAAAGATTAGGGGAAAAAACATCCTGATTATTAACTTGTCAACGTGTGTGTGTGTGTGTGTGTGTGTGTGTGTGTGTGTGTGTGTGTGTGTGTTATGCACAGGCCCACTAGTTCTGTATGTTACCGTGTTCTTCAAGTTAAAGTATGCGTGTGTTTGCGTGTTCATGCATTGTACAGTGTTCATCATGTTACTATTGCTATGCAAATTATTTGTATAAAAGACGATCAGACGATGCCGTACTACTTTTAAGTGGCTGTCATGCTTACTCTTAAAATAAAGAAGTGTTTCTGTTTTGCTTTTATGTTTAATAAAAACGCTCTTTACTATATGCAGCTTGTTTCTTCCTTAAACGAAGGGAAAGAAAAACTCCATTTTGACAGGAAGAAACCTCGTTTTACTGATGCTCGTCCAGGACACAAATGCTTGAGGCACTACTGGAAAAGCAATAGGAAGTCAATCAACCAGTCAACTTTGAGGATAGCCAGGAAAGTGATTACTAATGAGAGTGTTAAAAAAGAGAGACTGAAATGTGTGATAGTGATTAACTGTCGCAATGCACAATGAGCGAACTGCTGACGCCTTGAAGACACAATCTAATATCCCCGTGTTGGTGTTCCTGGATCATGAAAGGTAGTGTTGGTCCAGGTTCAGCACCTCAAGTGACTAATCTCATTCTGATGTCAAGTTTTGTGATGTGGAAGCACCATCACATACACCTAACAGAAAGTCCCAACCCTAACCACCCCTGTTTTTGAATTATTTTTTTTTCCCTGAATGGGCGTTGAATTTTTATTTATTTATTTATTTATTTATTTATTTTTACATAAAAAAAAACGATGACATCACAATAATTTGGTCACGTGCAATATTGAACCTGGGCTTGACATTAATTATGGTGATGCAAGACCAAGAGCAACCCACATTATCACATACACCCTCTTAGGAAGGTCTTTTATACAATTATTTCAGTTATTTGTTTAAAAATAAAAGGATGATTATTAAAAGCCTACAAACACTGAAAGTCTTTATGGATCATTTAAAGTAGATCATCGCAGCCATACTCCACATGAGTGCATCTATCTGGGAAAAGTATTTTTAAGTCTCGAGAAATTATCCGGCTCATACAAGTTCATGTGGAGACTGAGTTGAGTGTAGATCTGCTCTGATCTGTAATGCTCACGAAATGAGACACGCTGTTGAAATTGGGCTTATTTTTAAAAGAAAATTAGGTTGATATTACATGTTATTGCTCCAGCCTACTTGAGATCAAACGGAGTTTGAAATCCTTGCTGTTACGTGCAGGATGTGATTTTGTGTTACTACCACTAGAGGCCAGTAGTGCGCCATGAGGGGCCCCACTCTTCCTTCAGGGATGATGCTTCAGACTGTTTATAAATTAAAATAAGAGTTGCTGGGTTTGTCTTCATGAAACAAACATTTGATTTATTGCAAATGTTTCTTTTAGTCCACTGCGACCCTGTTTTGCCCGTGGGCCAAACAGTGACTTTTGATTTATGCTGTGGTTGTAATATAAACAAATATAATTAATAATTCATCCACTCCTCTAATCTCTAGTGTGATTTAATTCAGCAGACCTTGAGTTAAGGATTAATGTTCAGAAACGGAGAGCAGCAGATGTTTAAAGTCTAGACAGGATGCGTCCAGGCTGACCACAGGGCGCTTTGGTAGCATTTAGAAAAGAAAAAAGTGAAGATTTAGATCTGTCGTTCTCAAAGTTTGGAGTACCGAATGAGAATTTAGGGAGGAGATGGTGGTGGTGTCATAGTCTGAGCCAATATTTATGGACTAATTATATTTAGTGTTTGCATTCTGTCTAGTCAGAGTATGATTCAGAGTGTGTTTAACGCTGATGGCTGTCATTTTTATGCTTCTTTATAGTTTTGTGAAGTATCTATTGCATGTAATATTGAGAAGAGTCGAAACAAAAAGGACTGTGGCTAAAGCTAAAGCTATCCAAAGTTCGGAGACAACTGCAAGCCGGCAGCCTCGGGATGAGCAAAGCTTTGAAGCAGTTAAAACTGCAACCAGTAAAAATCTCTGCATAAATATTATGGGTTTTATATTTTAATAACTTCTAGTTATTTTGCTTAGGTTCTGTTCAGAAATCAAGCACAACTTTAAATGTGCAAGAGCTACAAAAAACTGAAATAAGAACATCAAAAAACAACAAGGCATATGACAGTAAAATATCATCATCTTCTTTTTCCAGCTGCTGCCTTTAGGAGTCACCACTGTGGATCATCATGTCACAGCAAACCTCTGCATTTTTTACCTTAAGTGTTATTGCATCTGCCTTTTTTATTAAAGGATTTTTATTGAATTAATTGCTAAAACATCAAAACACTACACAATAAAAGAACAAACAAGAAAAACATTTTGACTAAACATCCATTCGACGCTATCGGACTTACGTCAAATTAAGCTTTTGCTTCGTCTTTAGATAAGAACTCACAGAATCTGTCCCACTGCTCTTTAACCATCTCATTTTTATAATTAAGCCTCTCCAACATCTTCTCACAATCAACAGTGTCCATCAGTTGTTCAGTCCACATTGTCCGAGGTCAGAGTTTGAGATTACTTCCAAAACCTAAGGATCTGTGGCTGAAATCACTAGACCCCGCCTTTGTTACTCTTATTACAGACTTCTTCCACTGTGGTAAGGCACTC
Organism: Haplochromis burtoni; assembly: GCF_018398535.1. Taxonomy (NCBI): domain Eukaryota; kingdom Metazoa; phylum Chordata; class Actinopteri; order Cichliformes; family Cichlidae; genus Haplochromis; species Haplochromis burtoni. The sequence continues at coordinate 49,899 of NW_024582845.1, read as the reverse complement.
CTGTCGCTGAGGAGACACATCCTTTGTGACCTGAGCAAAGCACACTTCAGTCATTACCTATGCAATCCCCCCCCCACCCAAAAAAAGAGTAGTGAGTAAGCGATCGGTGTGAGTAATGGACAGAATAATTGCATTGTCTTCTACCAGAGACATAACTACCTACTCTAATTAAATGGGTTGCCAACTGCCAGTAAAACAGAAGAAGACGAAAAAGAAATTACATAATAGTCATGCTGCGAGAAAACGCAGAGAAAACGCAGCGCGTAATAGCAATAGATAAATATGGTCCTGGAGAAAACTACGACCCAGATGAAGGCCCTAGCATGAGTATTGGTCAGAAGAAAGCAAAAAAGGTATACCAGGACAAACTGAACCAATTCTGTTATGCCTGGTGCACGGGTCAAATGATCAATATGCTTTTTGTGACATTTTTGTTTGGTAGTGTGCCCTGTGATTTTTCTAATGTGAAATATGTGGCTCCAAAAGGTTGGGAAACTGCCATAGAGCACACATGGATGGATGGATTGAAATTAGCCTCTGGCTTCCGTGTCAAATTTCCCATTTCTGGAAACAAGGGTCACTCCATGCCACATAATCAAACACACAGCCAGGTTCTCCTTAGGCTTTTGTTTTCCTGTTTATCCAGGTGCGCCTTTTGTACCACAAGCTTGCTTTAGGGAACATTATTGGAAGTTGTAAATAACATAGTGTGGAGTTAGTGCCTCGATTATTGCATCAAACGTGTCATTTCTTGACAGCTTTTTAGCACTGGTTCAATAACATCAGTGTCATCGCCTCACTGTTACAGTTTTCATTAAGAGAAAGTTGGAGGAATTTGTCGATTCTCTCTCTGTCTTGAAGGTCGAGATAAGAAGACTTAGTGTGTTTCAAAATTCTCTTCCTCCACAGAGCGAAACCTTTTTGCACAGTTTGAAAAGTCAAACAGCCTCCTGGGGTTTAAGGGGTTAATTGCATATGACTGAGATGCGAGCCACTGGTGAAGAATGCAGCATCTTAACCTTAATTTGAAGTTTGCGTCCCTGACTTCTACTCCCAGAAGCCTCCTGCGGCTTTCCTCCCCTAAAATCCTCAGATGGCGGTCATCAGTGTAGCAGTTGAGCTCTGGAGATTTGTCCAGATCAATAAGTTCAATGCTCTGCTTCTAAAAAAGAAAAATCCTCCTGCTCGGTTTCGTCCTACAGACACCTTCAGTGGCCGAGTGACAGCCTGCAACAGGGGGCAGAGGTGTGGAAATTGATTTTGTGTCTTCAGATGGAGCTGGGACAGACTGAGTGCCACTTTTGACCGTGGCAAAGTGTACTTTTTCATTTTTCTGTTCTCCTGAGAGCAAACATGCTACATGCCTTCATTCTATTTACAGCAGCTCACATGTTGCAGGTTGGCTCTCGAGCTACAGCTCTCCACTTTCAACCACCTGGGCATGTCCTCATTATTCCCTCAACCTGCCTTCTCCTGCTTTACTTCAATTAAGTCTTAACATTTCCCCAAACAACTTTTTAACCACAAGCGTGGGACTCGAGTAGTGCTGCATTCAGATATGGATTTTATGTCTAAGTGGCCACAGTGGAGCGCGTCTACATCATCGCTGAATGACAACAACCCAATGTTGCATTGAATCGCAGTCCCTTAAGGCTGGTGCCACTTGTGAAATCGGCAGATCCGCCTCTGAATGATGGATTCCTCGCTTCATTACTGTCTCTGAAGCACCACTTCCTCAAAATGCATTTGTAGTTCTCCTGGAAATGCAGGTTATTTAAGGTGGAAATGTAAATGCAAGCAGCAAATGGGACTCATCTGTCTAGATTTGCAGGTAATTTTACTTTTTTTAAGCATGAACACCTGATTGTGGCGATTTTTAAAAAATGGTAGTTAAGCCTTCTTGTACATCTACACAGATTTGCATCAAACCTGCCACCATCTGGACCACCGAGCACGTGTCTACACCTTAGTTTATTTTCTGTCTACAAGTTAAACTCAGAAACAGATTGATGAGTAAAGAAAAGGGGATAATTACAGGTGGGCTGTGAATTTAGAATAACCGTGCCCTGAGAATACACATGCTCAGTCATAAGCTTATCCTTTTAGTCTATTATGCACACTCTCACACAGACATACTGTATGCAGATCCCTGCTAATTTAATTTCATACAAACACACAGTCCACTGGAACACACTGGCATGTGTTTCCAGAATCTTCTTCCTTTGTTATTCACCTGATCAATTGATTGTGTATGTGTTGTGTGTGTGTGGGTAAGTGTGTGCATCCCACAGTTCTATTCACAGTCACAGACCCACCAATAACTGAGGCTGATTAAATTGTGCTGGTGCAGATACTGCCCATTGGGCCGGGTGATACGCAACTAAACTGGCACTGCCAAACCGTATATGAGCTATTGATCAGTGGAGGGCTGGGAAACGGGCTTCCAGTCGGTTGGCTTTGCACAATCAGAGGGAGCTGACTGAGAGCTGGCAGCTTTGCAGTCTTTGGTGCTCGCCTCGGAGTTGCAGCTGCAGCACGATTTCTTCAAATGAGAGAGAGGAGGAGAGTAAACAGATAGCTCGGCTTTTATGGGATTTCCCATTTTTCCTTCTCAGCCACAGTCACATTAAATCATTGAAGCACATGAATTTCTTGTATTTTCGGTATCACTGTTAAAGAATGTGAGCAAATATACTTGACTAACTCTGTTCTGGCTGAATTAGTCAATGCTGGCTTCCTACTGAAATGGGAAAACTGGTTAGAAATTAGGTTGGAAACAAATTCAAGTAAAGTGTTTATGCACCCAGACTGGCTGCTTTTGAGATGTGACTTGATTAAAATCATTTAGTGTGGTTGATTAAACCTACAAAAAGACTGGATTTTTCATATGAACTTGATGATCCCTATATTGCTGTGATATTTAATGTTAAACCACTAATGTAGCAGATATCTGCATTGAATATTCAATAGAAAATACTAGTTATCACTTTCCCTTATTTAGTTTGAGGCCAGATAGGGTAGGCCTGTAGCATTGTCATGAAAAGTTTAGAAGACACGGGCAGATGTAGACCGGTCACGCATAACATTATGAACACTGACAGGTAAAGTGAATAACACTGATTATCTCTCTTTATCATGGCAATTGTTAGTGGTTGGGATATATTAGGGAGCAAGTGAACATTTTGTCTTCAAGGTTGATGTGTTAGAAACAGGACAAATGGGCTAACGTAACGATTTGAGCGAGTTTGACAAGGGCTGAATTGCAGCTCTTGTTCCCGGTCTGTCAAGAGTGGTCCAAGGATTGAAGAGTGGTGAACCAGTGACAGGGTGGAGCAATGGCCCTTGTTGTTCCATCCAACAGATGAGCTACTGTGGCTCAAATTGACGAAAAAGTTTCGACAACAAAAAGGGGAACAACACCATGATCTATAAATAACGACTCAACTGTAGAGAAACTGAACAAAATCCATTATAAAAGCAGAATCCAGGCTCAATGAGTGACATGTTGCTAAAACATCTGCTTTTACAAATATGAAAAGTCAAACAGCACTACATGAACATAAGGCACTGATTAGTATGGAAAATTGTTTCTGCCACTGAACAAACTAAACAAAATTACATTAAAAAAAACCCAAACACTTTGTGTTTTTGCTTTGTTCATTTGACAAAGACAAGGAAACTCCATGAGTACTAGAATAACAATCAAGCATATGTTTTTTGTACGCCCACTGTTAATTAAAATATGCAATATGTCTAAGACAGCTGATGAGTAAAACACGTGCACTTAAGCGTATAAGTGTATATGTAAGAATGTGTGAGCTGTGTGCTGTTTGAGCAATCATTTTGGAGAATGTCTCAGACAGATGACTACAGCAAAATAATTAAACCCCTGGGTTGAGTGATGTGATTCAGTGTTGCAAGATACTCCCACACTCATACTTCCTCTAACTCTGTGTAATTGTACCTGGCCTCAGTAGTTTCCTGGTGGACAGGGATATTAATCTAAACAATAACGAGAGGTTGTGGGATTGTGATTGTGCCAGTTGTTGCTGAAAAGTGAAAATCACTGACATACTTCAAAGGAACATGCCAAATAAATTCGGTTAATTTGCATAGATTTTTGTCTTTCATTCAACATTTGTATAGTCTTGGTGATGTCACATCTTCGGTTCCCTGGCAACCACTATGGAAACCTTTGCTCAGCAGCAGAGCCTCTCGTGCACGCGAATAACTCCTGTGTTGACACTTCTCAATTCGCAATTCACATCATTCATATATAGTCACAGCACAGGCACTCTTGTCTTGAAGAACAGTCATCTCTTGTAAGCTAGCTCTTGACTCAGGATGGCAACTTTGAGTGCTGTTGAAACAATACAATACAAACAAGTTTAAAGTTACATTCAGTTGTTTATTTACAGCAACATTTATGTTTACATTGGTCGAAGAAAAAGAGAGAATTAAAAAGCATGGACCCAACTATCAAGAATGAAACATTCAGCAGCAGTCAATGGATTTTGGTGGAACATATACATGGACCTTCTCAGTCAAGTTGTATGAAAAACACGTTTGACTAACTGAATGCGGGGTGTGCTTTCCATGTCTGCTTCAAAGTCCTGGTATCAAAGCGTTGTGGACCACAGTGAATTCCCAAACTTAAAATACTTAACAGAAAAGTAGCCACTTGGAGAATAGCAACCTTATTGACAGGCTTAGCATCGTAGAACAGCTGGATGAAGGCTATCGAGTTGGCAGAAGAAAGCTTCACATCAATTTTGTTGACAGCAAAATGTAAAGAACCTGGACTAACCTGGAAGGGAAACGTACCTACAAAGGCAATAGCAAGGAGGTAACCCAGAAAGACATAAAAAGAACACACAAGTCTTGATTTTGATTGGTGTGTATAGATTTAGAAATGAATTTACCAACAGTTTATGGGATGCAGAATTTAGATGGACAATTTTTTGGTCCACAATGTCAGTGCAGAAGTTTTACATGTTGTTACGGCTGATTTGCTTTGACAGCCGTGATACAAGACTAGGTTGTCATCCAAGACAAACTGGCATAGATCAGAGAGGTTTGGGACAAGTGTGTGGAGTGCCAGCAACTCATCTATAACCCATGTTCAAACATCACAGTTGATGAGCATCTGATCGGTTTTAGGGGATACTTCCTTTCTGAACAGTATATGCCAAGCAAACAAACAGTCTAAATTAGAGATGGACCGGTCAGATATTATGTATCGGTATCGGTCTGATACTGACGTAAATTACTGGATCGGATATCGGTCGAGAAATAAAGAAAATGTAATCCATCCATTAAATATCAAAAAAGCACCTCACAAAACTTGCGAAACGGCGTAACTCGGCTCATAACTGTTGCACGTCGCAGCAGTGTGCTCACGTGATAGAGCGGCTGTGTGTATTTGTAGCTTCGCTACCAAACCAGCATTTCATCTCTGAGGAAGTTATCCCAGAGAGAAGTAAAGCAAGTGTGTAAGTTCATCTTTGAATGTTTGTTAAGCATTCCCGTGTTAAGCTTAACAATCGATATATGGAGCGAGTGCCTCTCTCTCCCTCTCTCTCCTGCTGCCACTTCAATTATGAAACTGATCAATGATCAGCTGATCAGCTTTTCTGTCGTGAGTCCGTCTCTCTTGTTTGTTTATCGCCCACTTTGCACCAGAAAGAGGAAACCAGCGGCTGAACAACAGCAGCACGTTTAAGCTTGATAAGCTGTTGTTAGAATTTATTTAATATTACTTTCTACACCAGGATCTTTTCCTACGTAGCTGACGGCTGTAACTGTGCAGGGGCGGATCTAGCAAAGTTTAGCCAGGGGGGCCGATAGGGCATGAACAGGGAAAAGGGGGCACAAAGACATACTTTTCTTTCTTATTCTCATTTAAAATGTCTAGCTTTTAATAAATAATTATCTGAATCTTACACCCAAAGTTTTAATCTGATGTAAAATGTATAGAAGTCCATTACTGTATATAGTAACTATTAAGTCTAATATACCCTAGTAAGCTATAGTACTTTTTCCTTTGGGAAGATACCATCTGTGCAGTCTGCAATTCTGTTGAAGAAAGATGTTGAATCTATTTAATTATTCTTGAAAAATAATTTATTTCTGTGCATTTTTTTTCACACTGCATCAAATTAAAGTTGATTACGTTGATTAAGCATCATGAGGTGGAGGGTGGTTCCCTATTTTTTTTTTTTTGCTGGAAGTTTGCAACCCTATTAGTTCGGTTGTTTAATAATTCTGCTAAGGACTCTTTAAAATACCAGAATAGGCAGGATAGAGTAGGTTTAAGTTTATTAGATTGATCAGTATTGCTGAACTATGAAATATTTTGGGTGCAGTGTATTTTTTACATACAGGTATAACAGAATAGCTTTAGTGTTGTTGTTATTTGAACTTGAGTATGAACTTATACAAAATGCAGCAAGATATTAAAAAAACAGTTTTATTGATTAAAAAACACTTTATATCGGATTCATTTCGGTATCGGCAGATATCCAAATTTATGATATCGGTATCGGACATAAAAAAGTGGTATTGTGCCATCTCTAGTCTAAATACAGCATAAAGATATGTACAGCATGTGATGCCAGGAAAACTTATGCAGGTTTATACTGGGAAACCTGCAAGCGGTGCTCCTGAAAAGACCCAAGTGAAGTTTGTGGTTCTGGAGATGGTTGGAGGTCTCAAGGGACATAAGATAATGTGCAATTTCTTCACATCCTAAACTCTTGGTGAGGATCTGTGTCAGAAGTAAATGTAGTTTTGTGATGATTTCCTCTGCATACAAAATACACACATACAGGTGTGTATTTTGTGTATATATATATATATATATATTCAAATTGTTGTTCCCAACCAGTGCACAGCCTGAGATTCTCAGGCAGAAACCAGCCAGCTGTTCCCACATCATGCTTAAAGACAAAATGCAAGCTAGTTTTTGCTGTTAGGGCCTGCCTGAGTAACGCCAGCTTGGTTTGTCTCCGTGTGCTTTGAATTCACTGCCAAAGATTTATTTACATACATCAGGGCTTTTTATACATCTTAGCAGGTTTTTTTAAAAAATGTTTTAACATTCTCAGCTTAATACCATGTTATTTTTTTAGCTTTTAGAATTTTATGTTCATTTTTAATTATTTGTAACCATGGATTCTCAGTGTATCTTATTTTTTTATCCCTATTCTGATGTTGCACTTGAGTTTTGCATGGGCTATTTAAATTAATATATGATCTGTTTTTATCATTTCCTTTTAGTTTGTTTTATAGCTTTGTAACACTTGTTTTGATGATTGCTATATTTGAACTTTATTCTTTCAGATTAGATTTTAAGATAATTAAGAATATAAGATAATATTTTATGATAATGAAAACATGATTTATTGTCTGCTTCTTAACACAGAGAATACCATCTACTTTTGCAGCTTATTATAATCTAAAAGTTAATTTTTTTCCCCCATCGTTAAAACTGTGAAAAACAGCATTTTGTGGGTTCAAGGGAAGGTGATCAAAGACTCACCCCAGAGCCCTTTAGATCTGCTATTACTCGGTGGGGGATCCCTCTCTCGCTTGGCCTTTAGTGATTTTTTCAGATCACAATAAAGACCACTGAGATGCATTTGTTATAAATCATTAATCGGTTAAGTTTAACAATTATGGGAACACCTAGGGAGATTTTCTGTGCAGTTGAGTTGCTCAGCTGAACATGCTTGTATTTTACCCAGGTTAGTTTTCAACTGCTACCCTTAAAAGTGAAGGTTATTAGAAATTAACCCAAAATGCTGACTTTAATTAATTACATGTATATCTTTTCATGTAATTTACTTACATAGTGTAAAATGTTACATTTATTGGAATCTGGTCAAATGGAATTTACTTGATTGGTGCATAGTCAGTTTACAGTGTACTGATTTGAGGGAGGCTGTGGAGCTACATGTGCAGCAGATGGTGTTGCATGTTCTGTCATGAGCTAACCTGTACAAATCAAATTAGCGTTCATTGTGGATGCAGTTAGCACTAGCAAAGTCTATCTGTTTCTTCACATTTCTGTCATTGTGTCTCTACCTCTCGCTTCTATTTTACTGTCCTGGACTGAAGTTCAGAATTGCAGAAACAAAAGCTAGACACTACCAATTGTTTCCTTTTATACATGGGCTTCAGCCTGCAAGTGTGTATTTCCTGTTGTCCATTGACGCACAACATGTTTGAGTTTTGCTTACGCCATAGTATGTGTGTGTGTGTGTTTACTGGTTAATTTTCTTGGCCTTGTTGCATTGCCATTAGCATTCCCCAGCTGGAGAAAAAGGAAAGGGCAACCTCATCCTGTCTGAGAAAAGAGGGATAGAGGGTGGCAAGACAGAGCAGGAGGCGGAAAAATGAATGAGCCAAAACAATGGAACCTTCTTGGTTTAGGCTGTTTTTGAGCCCAGCGATTGTGTTTGTGTGTGTGAGTAAGTGCCAGATGATTGAGAACCGAAACAAGCTGCATGAATATGGATGCAGCAGTCGGAGCTGCAAGGCCAACGGATCTATCATCAGAGACACGACTGATCGAGTGAGTTTAAGAATTCAACAATATCTTTAAAGGTCACTTTAACACTTCTTAGCGGGGAAAACAAAGACTGCAGGGAGGCGAAAGGTGACAGTGAAGGGGAATAATAATTTCCTGACTTTTGGAACTCTGATCTTTAGCTAGTAATGAAAACAGTCTGTAAAAAAAAAGTCCCCGTGTGAAGATATTAAGTCTTCATATCTTGCCTTGTTATGTTTCGGTTAATTTTAGAGGTTCTGTGTTTTGCAAGCGCCTTGTTTAGCATAGGCTCATAGGCTTAACCCTGCCTCTCTCTGTCTTTGCATTTGGGTCCTCACTCCAACATGGCACGGTTGACAAATTGACAGTTCAAACTAGCATACAACTTCTTATACCATCTTCTCAACTTGGTGACATACACAGAGGAGGCTAACTGAATACATGTTTCAACACTAATACACAAAAGTAACACAAAAGCACATCACAGATGCACAAGTACAAATGGACTTTTTATAATGGCAGAAGCTCTCAAAGTAGGCGCTGTATGAGGGGATGATCCTGAAGAGATCAGTTATTTTTTCATGGGAAGACCTTCATCATATTAGCTTGCAGCATTTTGTTTGCTAATACTTCATCTGACCTATCAGGTAAACTTCACCTCCATTCCTTTTTTAAAATTTGTAGGTAAAAAAAAAACACTTTTTAAAAACTGCTTCTGCTTGAGCACACATTTTACACTTAATGGACTCATGCGTTTAAACTGCTTTACTGTGCTAATTTCATTCATTGTTCCTGGACTTCTTTAGAGCTTGAATCGACCATTACTGTAGAAGGCAAAGACTGTAATTAATCCATATTTCACGTTTTTAGTCCTTTGACTTCTATTGATTTTTTAAACTTTTTTTTCAGAAATTGAATTAATTTTGGAGTACTAACTTGAAATATTTCTTCCTTGCAAATCCAAATTTACCAGTCCTGATGATAGAAAATGCAATTTTTCAGGTTATAAACAAAAGGCCATTTGAAGGTGGGTCTATCAGTGAAACAAATACAGAGCAGATTAATATGCAGATTTTAAACATAAGGGCATCAGAGATCTATTCCCCATGTCAACAAATGTTTTTTTGGATGGTATGAAATTAGTTTGGGGTTTTTAGCCCTTCATTAGTTTCCCTTAGTCTCATGTTGACAGTCAACAGTTTGTTCCTGTTGAAATAATTAGCATATGTACACTTGGAGATCAGCCACTCCCAAATCTTTTGCCTTCCGACTGCATCACCACTGAATAAGAATATTTTAACAGAGGGACCTGATGGGACTCATTAATCAGAGTGCAAAACACTTCTCATTACTGCCCCGTCTTTTCTTTTTGTTGTTAAAGTTTTCTCCACCAGCTCTATCTGGCCATTTTACAATCTCACCAACTTACATTTTGGTGAAAATGATTAAACGCATGCACATCATCCTGGGAGCGAGGTAATTCATTCTGAGCTCAACATTAATCAAGTCATCTGTTCTTGTCATTCATCTTTACCAAACAGAGTGCTTTGTCTCACTTCTCGCCTCTGTGACTACATCTGCAAGATCCTTTTTGCTGTGTACCCAGACATATTCGTTTTACTGCCATTTCTTAGCTTTCTTTGTTAGATGCTACGCTTTCCTCTTCAGTCTTCATTAAAGTTTTGAACAGACCTGACCCTCTTCATTTTATCGCTGTTCTTATTTACTTAACTCTACCTTTGCACCAGCTCATGCTGTAAAGGATGAGATTTGGGAATTCAAAAGCATTTCGCAACTTCAGTATTCCACTCTAGTTCTTTCATCTAGCCTCCGAATATTTCCTGTCTTGGCGACTGATTTTGAAGCCCCTGAGTATTTTTTCCCCAGTTATGCTCACAGTTGATCTCTACATAAATATCAGATTTACTGATACTTTCAGTGAATGTGAGAAATGCTTCCCAGGCTGCCTTTTTAAATCAATTTACCTGCCCTCTCTGCTTGTGTTGTATAAAGAACAACTGACCATATTTTTTTATTATTACTTCAGTCAGCATCTTTAATCAAAAGAGATTTCTTTTTTCTCTCTTTTTACTACTACTATCTTTAGTCTTTTCTGGGACCAGCTCACCCTTTAGTGAGGAAAGCAGGGAGAGCAGCAAGTACTGGGCAGGGATCGAAGACAGTCACAACAATGAATGTTAGAACATTAAGGGTTAAAGTGGAAGTGGGTTGCAAAGCAGCTTGCAGAGGCAGCAATTGTGCAAGCTGAACTTGACTTTTTATGAAAACCTTTTTGATTAGACATCTTAAAACCCAGAGGAAACGGTCAGCTTGCACTCATGTCCATCTCATTCCAGATGTTGATTTTCTGATTGTGCATGATTATGATGGATGACTGTGTCAGACTAAGACATTACTCAGAGAAGTATTTTCCTTTCCACTTAGATGCTGCAACTATTATTATATGTGTGCAGCAGCAATACATCAGGTGGCTGCAAAGAGCAACTGTGTGTTCGTCTGAGATGGAATCAGAGTATGTGCAGATGAACATTTGTTCCTTTAAGCTTTCATATTGCTTTAGGTATGATTGTTGTGCAGGAACATTTAAAAAAAAAGAAAAAAATACATGGCAACTAGTACAAACAAGCATACAAGAAAAAATACTAGAATTTCACTCACTAAAACTAGAGCGCAGACTTTTTAGCTGGGCTATATCTCACAGCAACATTGCATAAAATCAAGATTTGGATTGCAATGGCAAACAAAGCTTTCTCTGATCCAGCAAAGATTTTCCTTTAACTTACAGACACATTACACCTATCCTCACATATTGAGATTGGAAAATGAACAACAGCGTTAATGCAGCAGAGATGTGGTTCATCATGAAGATGATGGCAATCATACACCAAAAGACTAAGGAATGTTTTAAAAAACTTTGATATACAAAAAAGAGCAAACAACAAAAGATCAGTGTATAAGAACATCAGAGATAAGATTCTTTAGAGAAGAGGAGGATTGGAATATGATGTTACATTAGGAAAAATGAAAGTGAAAAGAAACAGAGGCAGAAGGAGCGAAACCATCACTGCTGGAATGAAAGACTGGATGAAGAAACGGCATTTTTGGAGGACCATGTTTGTCAACACCATTCGGCAAGGGACTTAAGAAGAAGAAGAAGTGCCTCACAGCAGGCATTATTATCTTTGAGATGATTTCATTCAAAATCGTCCAAACAAACAACAAACCTATATTTGTCACACAATCATACAGAGTACAACATGTAGTAAAATGCTTGAGTCCAAACGGTGGACGTAGCGGTGCCATTCCAGGGCTTGGTTTTAGCATGGGGGTTCTAACCAGGACCCTTACTGTATACTGGGTGGGAATCAAACTTACAACTCCCTTTCTAAAGGTGTGTAGTCTTGCCACTACACTGTCTAGCTGCCAACGTTTTGATTTCATTCAAAATCATCTAAATGACACCAATAACAAAGCTCCAAATCAATGTCTTGTCAGCAAGGGATACTGAGTGCATTTCAGCATCAAAGAGTGGGTTTTATTCAGGCTCAGGTGGGTTAGCTTTCAGGCTTTAAAAACGTCTGTATGAAACTCTTACTTGCAATCATTAGCAACATCTTTGCAAATAAACTTTATGAGGCAATAATGTGAATTTAATAGTCTTCCACTTTGCCTGCGTTCACGTCATACTCACACATTAATGTGTTTTACATCACATTGGAGCTTTGTCGGTTCCTCAGTTATTCACTGGTGGTTTTGAACTTCAGTGACACTGACCTGTGCGAAGTTCACTGTGTGTGTGTTAACATATCAGTGTGTATGCTGTGCAAGTGTGGGGTTGTTTTTTTCACTTTAATACCCAGAGGCTATTCTTTTTGTTACTTTATCTTTTACCCTGACACCCACACATACACCTACTGTGTTATAATGAAAATTTTCTCTTTTTCAAACAAAAAGCTTCTCATGCAGATGAATTGATTTTTGTTGCATATCTTTTGTCAGATATTTCAATATGGCACTGTTCACTTCCTCCAAAAGAAAGCTGCTGCTTCTGGTTTTCCTGCGTGGATGTTCACAAATCATTCGGTGAATGAGCATCAAACCCAGAAAGATTAGCCGGAATGCCAGAAAACTTGGTGAAGGCTTTAGGAATGTGACACAGAAACAACAACTAAATATACTATAATAATAAAAGAGACTATAAGTCAGTGTAATGTCCTCCACATTGTGTGTGTCAAAGATTATAGGTTGCCTTTTCAAGAAAAAACGTCTAATTACTATTCCTGTACAGAATAATTTATAATGCTTGAATGTCTTTGAATAGAGAGTGAACAGAGAGACTCAGAGCAGATCTCTGTTTAGGGGACTTCTTTATAGGGCTGGGTATCGTCACTGATTTCTAGAATCGATTCGATCCACGATTCGATTCGATTCGATTCGATTCGAATCTGGGAAATTTTGCCTCAGACAGTCAGAAATATTATAATTCAGATCAGTACATTTACATATTTTTGTATCTATAAAAAGGAAGCTGACACTTTCCAGACTTTATCAAAGGTGTGAGCATCACAGCAGAGGCCTTTTTGTCAAAGTAGCTGAAGATAAAACACAGAAAAACATGAAGGTGATTTTCCTGGCCTGGGATTTTATAAAAATATTCTGCAGTTCATCAAAAACGAAAGAAAACCATTAATCAACATATGAACGTTACCTCTGAAGTTACAGCAGTTTTGTTAGAGACACGACTAACGTTTTGCATTTTGCATCATTTTAAAAAGTTTACATTTGTTCAGTATTGAACGGCAGAAATTAGGTTTTCTTTTCGGAAGTAAGTAAAAGGGAAAAAAACAGCGGCCGATAGCCTGTAAACAACGGTAGACTTGTGCGTAACAAGCAAGCGAATATTGCAGAAAACAGATTTTTAGACGGGAAACTGTTCTTGAAGTACACAGAGAGAGAGAGAGAGAGAGAGAGAGCTGTGCATGAAGTGTGATTTTATTGTGGTGGAAGCAAAACAGCAAAAGTCAGAGTGAATTCATGACGATGTTTTTGTGAACTGCTGGTTCGTCAATATTGTTTGGAGAGAGATCAAACTAACAGCTCTAGAATCAGCGCAAAAAGGGCGTAAACACAAAGCGCGGACCCGCCGAAACATCAGAATCAGCGAGCTGTCGGCTTTCAGCCCCGACCGTGTCCGTGCCGTCGGGTGAGAAAGGCGACATCTCACTGATTCTGATCCGCGGGTCGCGCTGTGTGTTTACGTCTTTGTGTAGAATCTGTGTACCTGCTCTCATTTACTGTTTTAGCTGTTTGGTGGTTGTCGAAATTTTGTGAGGTTTCACCAGAGATTCTGGCGTTTCGGGCAAAATAAATTTATATTTAAAAATCAATTCAGGATTTTAATGAATCGATATCACGTTATCCAAGCCAGAATCGATTTTAATCGATAAATCGATTATCAAAACCCAACCCTACTTCTTTATAATTCTTGTCGACAGTCACCGACAGAAAAATGCGATTGCCCGTACAAGAATGAGCCGAAATCTGGCTTCTCTGGGTGTCTGGCCTTTTTCTTCATGGGGTGAAGAGCTCACTAATTCCAGATGACCTCTGCTGTCCCTGCACATCAAGTGGTGATAATGGAGATGGGGCCCAGCTTTCAGGTAATGGTGATTGAAAGTTGGACAAGTGAAAAAAATCTGAGTGTGTCTGGGAGTGCGATTCCCAGAGAGAGGAGGAAAGACAGGCCTTATGGTTAATAAAAAAAATACCTCAGTTGAAAGAATATGAATCTAAATCGTGATATCTTCCTAACCCAAGGATTTTTTCTGCTTTTTCAAGCAGGCCTAGTTGAGGTTCAGCTTGACACGGGTGCGGCACAAGTCCAGTGGGACAATCATGCCTGGTCACGCTACAAGGCAACTGCATCGAACACTGTTGGTTTTCTTAATGAGAACAAATCCCTGAGGATGGTTTAAATTGTGAATGTGCATATATGTAAACTACAGAAGCAGTTTGTGTGTGTGTGTGCTATTTATCCCTTTTTTCTTCACTACCTTTGGTCTGTCCCAGTCCCAGCTTTCATTCAAAATCTTGCCATCCTGTCCCCATCGCTCGATGCATCATCTACTGAAGTTTCCATCACCAGTTGTCAGGCCTGCCCAGATTTTGACATAAAAGCCAAAGCATCAAACAGTTTGAGCTCAAGCTTCTTGACTGATGTGGCAGTATGTCATCAAACCTTCAGGGCTCAGTGAGAGACAACGGCTTTAAATCTGACCTACAAAACATTTTTCTCATAAACAATAACAATGTGTACTTTTAGTTGTCATAGATATGCTTTTTTAATTCCTAACTAGACAAGAAATGTCAGGATGAAAAGTGATCATTTGTGTATTTAACAAAACAGACACACAGCAACTGTAGGAATGCAACGCAAACCATTAAAAATTCAATTTCCTGCTAGTATTTTATTTTTTCTCTGACAGTGTCAAAGTGTCTTTGTTCTAACTCTTTTGACTTTGTCTCCTAAGCAAGTCTCACAAGTACAGAGTATCAGCACCAGACTTTAATAAATAAGTCAGAGGTTGTCTTAACCAGCAGGACTTTGACACAGATTTCCTGCACACACAATATAGCTACCGTCCTTATTGCTTTCATATTGGCTAAATCTCTCCCTTTACCAATTAGAGTCCCAACTGTCACCTCCTGATCTGGTACAGGAATATTTCCTAATGATCCGCACGTTTGGTTGCCCTTCCTGACACAACCCTTCCCATGTATCTGGAATTGGGAGTACACTGAATTTGCTGTGCTGTGATTTTATTTGCTTTTATTAGATATTGGCTTTTCATTTTCATTTTTACACAGGTTGAAATCATCCAAGACATCTGGTCTAAGAAGAGATCAGTGGGGTGACTAATTGGGATGAAATTAAGATTGTGGATGTTTTTCCAAGTGAAATATACACATCGCAGTGTGAAATATGTCAGATATTCATGATTCTATAACATATAGAAAAAAGCATGACAGCATTTACTTTAATCGTCTTTGACGATATCTATCTATCTATCTATCTATCTATCTATCTATCTATCTATCTATCTATCTATCTATCTATCTATCTATCTATTGTATTTATTATCTATCAATATCTATTCTATCTATCTATCTATCATATCTATATCTATTTAATATATATTTACTATATATTAATATAATATATATATATAAATAATATATACAGTGGGGCAAAAAAGTATTTAGTCAGCCACCGATTGTGCAAGTTCCCCCACCTAAAATGATGACAGAGGTCAGTAATTTGCACCAGAAGTACACTTCAACTGTGAGAGACAGAATGTGAAAAAAAAATCCATGAATCCACATGGTAGGATTTGTAAAGAATTTATTCGTAAATCAGGGTGGAAAATAAGTATTTGGTCACCTCAAACAAGGAAAATCTCTGGCTCTCACAGACCTGTAACGTCTTCTGTAAGAAGCTTTTCTGTCCCCCACTCGTTACCTGTATGAATGGCACCTGTTTGAACTCATCATCTGTATAAAAGACACCTGTCCACAGCCTCAAACAGTCAGACTCCAAACTCCGCCATGGCCAAGACCAAAGAGCTTTCGAAGGACACCAGGAAAAGTATTGTAGACCTGCACCAGACTGGGAAGAGTGAATCTACAATAGGCAAGCAGCTTGGTGTGAAAAAATCAACTGTGGGAGCAATCATCAGAAAATGGAAGACATACAAGACCACTGATAATCTCCCTCGATCTGGGGCTCCACGCAAGATCTCATCCCGTGGGGTCAAAATGATCATGAGAACGGTGAGCAAAGATCCCAGAACCACACGGGGGGACCTGGTGAATGACCTGCAGAGAGCTGGGACCAAAGTAACAAAGGTCACCATCAGTAACACACTACAACGGCAGGGAATCAAATCCCGCAGTGCCAGACGTGTTCCGCTGCTGAAGCCAGTGCATGTCCAGGCCCGTCTGAAGTTTGCCAGAGAGCACATGGATGATACAGCAGAGGATTGGGAGAATGTCATGTGGTCAGATGAAACCAAAGTAGAACTTTTTGGTATAAACTCAACTCGTCGTGTTTGGAGGAAGAAGAATACTGAGTTGCATCCCAAGAACACCATACCTACTGTGAAGCATGGGGGTGGAAACATCATGCTATGGGGCTGTTTTTCTGCCAAGGGGACAGGACGACTGATCCGTGTTAAGGACAGAATGAATGGGGCCATGTATCGTGAGATTTTGAGCCAAAACCTCCTTCCATCAGTGAGAACTTTGAAGATGAAACGAGGCTGGGTCTTCCAACATGACAATGATCCAAAACACACCGCCCGGGCAACAAAGGAGTGGCTCCGTAAGAAGCATTTGAAAGTCCTGGAGTGGCCTAGCCAGTCTCCAGACCTCAACCCCATAGAAAATCTGTGGCGGGAGTTGAAAGTCCGTGTTGCTCGGCGACAGCCCCAAAACATCACTGCTCTCGAGAAGATCTGCATGGAGGAATGGGCCAAAATACCAGCTACTGTGTGTGCAAACCTGGTAAAGACCTATAGTAAACGTTTGACCTCTGTTATTGCCAACAAAG
Organism: Haplochromis burtoni; assembly: GCF_018398535.1. Taxonomy (NCBI): domain Eukaryota; kingdom Metazoa; phylum Chordata; class Actinopteri; order Cichliformes; family Cichlidae; genus Haplochromis; species Haplochromis burtoni. The sequence goes on along the minus strand of NW_024582845.1, from coordinate 32,719 downwards.
GTTATGTTACAAAGTATTGAGTTGTATTTTTGTTATTGACCAAATACTTATTTTCCACCCTGATTTACGAATAAATTCTTTACAAATCCTACCATGTGGATTCATGGATTTTTTTTTTTCACATTCTGTCTCTCACAGTTGAAGTGTACCTCTGGTGCAAATTACTGACCTCTGTCATCATTTTAGGTGGGGGAACTTGCACAATCGGTGGCTGACTAAATACTTTTTTGCCCCACTGTATATATTCTGTGCTCCAGTTTGAACAGACAAATGATTCCTTCATTTTAGGTTGTAAGAAGCAGCCTAGGAGCAGGATGCTTTCAGCTGTCTGGGCTTTAAAAGGAGGGAACAAAAGATTACAGGATGAAGATGAGGGGTGAATGAGGAGGAAGAAAGGCCTAAATCCTTAATCCAGAATTTAATTTCCCACTTTAGCCGATATTTAAAGAGATACATTCACACATATCATCCGTTTACTGTGAATCTAAGGGGATGTGTCAGGCCTTTGTACTGTGGGATGATGTAAGCAGCCTGTAATGACAGGAAAATCTGCACCAAAGAAGGAATCGAAGAGTGCTGGGGGTAGAAAGTCCTGAAGTAACTGAGAGTCACTGGTTCACAAGAGAAAAGTTAGGTAAAGAAAGGTTTGAGTTAAAGTGTGAAGTTTTGAGTGTAAATACAATTAACAGACATTTGAGAGATTACTATATATAATATTTCTATTTTAACAACAGTTCAAGCAACTATGTTGGTCTCCACTTCCTGCTCATCCAGCCTCTTCCTCCTTCTTATTCTTCCTGTCACGGTCAAGGCAGTCCTGTGGGTTTTCCTGCCTCTATTTTACCCAAGCTTCAGCTGTCACACCCTCTCAAGGGCAATGATTGCACATTCTGAATACTCCAGCAGTAGAGCAGTATTTAAAGACTGGCTTGTGTATCCATCCTCAGTAAGACTGTGGTAAGTTGGCTTCTGCATGTTAAAAACAAAGCTTTGCTCTGTGCTCCAGGTATCCTTGCTCTCTTGTCTGCTTCCAGTAATTCCTGAAGTTTGCCTTGGTTTGAGACTGAGGCTGAACCTGCTGTAATGCCAACCAGTAATCACTAACCGGCTAGCTCTTAACCCACTTTCCATTACTCTTTTTTTCTGGTGCAGGAGAGTAATAATGTCTAATATTAGTGTCTTATCTATGCTTAATGTTTCAGTTTATCCCATGGTCAGCCCCATGGGGGTAGATGAAAAATGGGAAAAATTTGTATTTCCTGACTAGTTTCAAGTGGTTGTTGGCAGTTGTTGTGAAATTTATTGCTAAAGCCTCATTCATAGAGATCTAGATATTGGTCAGTAACCCTCTGAGCTCCATCAGTCTTTTATGAAAAATAAACCTTAGGGACTGATGTTACTAACCAATAAGGTTATAAAACGTTTAAAATAATATTGAATTCAGCTTATCGGAACGGGTCTACACAACAGTCCGAGCTTCTTATGTGGACCCTTGGGAAAACCGATTCCTCGTCAACTTTGTCTCTGTTCAACTGCAAGTTGTTAACCTTACCAAAAAAAATTATGAACAAAATTCAGTGTTGGCATTTCATAATGTAACCAGGCTTCATTTACATGAGTGTGGCTAATGTGGAGTTATGTTCAGTGAAAAGGCAGGCAGGGGATTTTCTGAGAAATCAGAAAATCAAGGGCCAAACAGCCTTTTTCTGAAATCTGTTCTACAAAACGGCAGCTGAGGAATGTCAGACATGAAGCAAAATGATGGTGCTGAGCATCTCACTTTACGGTAAAACCAAGGAGGCATTCATCACAGCAGGAGGGTACAAGCGCGAAGGCTCACGGCATCATGTTCACCGTCATTAGGATCCTCATATAGGTTTTGAACACAGGGCATGCCTCTAATGAACATGCCATTAAAGCATAACGGAAATAGTTCATGCATATCTAAAGGTTTACTGTTGGTGTGCTGACTTACACCAAAATAATACATCATTAGGTTGAAAAATGAAAAAAAGTTCCACAAACAGCACACTAGTTTTGCATTAACAGGAGAAGAGCAGAATATATATACCACAGAAAATAGCGATGGTGCAGATTTATGAAGATTTATTGAAAGATGTGCTTTAGCTGCCACCTGTCTAGGCTGAAACCCATGAGAGGGGGAAATACACAAAGATCCTTCTAGTGCTCAACTGGTCGGCACAGTCAATGTTATACACCAGAGTTCCCTCATGGCTCTCCTGACCTTGCCAGTGCAATGTTTGTCAGAGGCTGTTACTCACCAGATGGTGACTTCATTGTAGAAACTGTCCCCAGTCTCATTTCATCAGTCCCTGTTGTGCAGTGTGTGCTTCAGTGCTATGTGCACTGGGAAAATGTTGGACTTACTTCTTTAACCCCGACTAAACAGGACATCATATTTCATTTTTAAATTCTTGGAAGTTATGGAAAAAGCAAACAATCTGCTTATTTTTCCCATGTAGATGCTTTATTTCTTTTCCACTGTACTTTTTGAGGGAGGCCAATGTGGACTTGAGCCTTTCTGGACGTGTATTGCATTGGTTGGGAGACTGTGGAAAGCATGGATTCCTTATCACTGTCTACGCCAGGCTCGAGGTGCATTTTTGAAAGCTCTTTATACCAAGAGGATGGGGCTTAAGCTGCAGTCTGACTGTCATTATGCTTTCCAACCACATTCAGGTATTTTCCATTTCCTCAACACTGCCTGTGCCTGTTGTGGGGACTGCTAATATCAACATACATATTGAAAACCTTGATGTCACAGCAACTCCAAATGTTACAGTCTGCTACAGACATTACTTATAACTTGTTGCTTCAAATAATAAATCGTTAATTAAATGTGTAGATAACTAATTAATTCTATATAGGAGGTTTCAGTGGTATGTCTGCTATGCCACTTCTATGTCAAGCCTAACAACCTGAACAGAGTCTGTTTCACTAATATTAGTTGAATATTTTAAAATTTCCTCCATCTGGCAAATCTGAGATTTGTATTATTTATTTATTTATTGCTGTTGTTTATTTATTTTATTATTTACTTTGTATCTCTAATTTTATTTTATTTTATTAAGTAATAATTAAACTTTCCACTGTGATTCTTTTAAAGAGAGCAGAGTGATAGGTTTGTAGCTTAACCTATTCGCTGGAACGTTGTAAGACAATTAATTACACAGCAAAGCAAGACACAAGTAGGCAAAGTTCTTCATGTTTCTCGTGCACGGGAGAGAACCTGGACAAAGCCGTTCCTTTGCTCGACCCCAGTCGCTCTCGTCCGCTCCCCGTAACACTGCTCTTTTATTGAGGTTACATGAATATACATAGGTTCATTAACATATGACGTCTACATACAAATAAAGGGTACCTTGCCTGTGCGTTGTGTAAGTATGTGTGTGTGTGTGTGTGTGTGGGGTCAGAGTGTGACCCCATAAACGACTTCCCTAACCCTGCTGGTTTGGAAGTCCAACAGTTCATCTAAACAAAAGGCACTTAGCCTAAAACAGATATAGACAGTTTATCCTACCATAAAACAATAAGAGAAGGTACGACCTCTCCCATGCTCCCAGAATGTGGGTGTGAATGCCAGAACACTCTGGAATGCACACCAAGCCTTTGCAGACTATTAAGGATCACACATCCTATCACTACACAATCGATTATACACCTCTAAGCATATATGGTTAAATATTTCTAAGCATAAATGACAATAAACAATACAAATCTAACAGTTTATAACAAATAACATGAGTGACTCTGATGAAACACTTGATTGTGATCAAAGTCAAACCTTATTAACACAAGGGTTTGAAATAATACTAAAAAAGGTAAGTGACAGAAGTGACAGACAAGGTAAGCGACTCATGTTGTAACTGACGTCAGACGCCGGAGATTTTGGCGGAAAATTAAAGCAAATGGTAGTTTAGAATTAGAACAAATTCCTTTAAGCTTCAGTATTACCAAATACACTTATCAATTGTCTTATAACTAACAACATTTGTCTAAATCATCTCTAACACCCTGGAGAACAACGGGGAGAGTTTAGAGGCTCTCCAAGATGACATTGATCAGTGCTTCCATGATCTCGTAATGAAGAAGGCTCAGAGTGCATCTTCCCCGGCCAAATCTGAGACGCCGTCGTCAAAAAGATGTCGCCCGGCAGATTCCCCCGGCACAACATTGCCAGCCGGCAAAGATATTGCTGACATACTGGAGTCAATCGACAAACGATTGTCCAGTTTCGATGCAAGGCTGTCCTTGGTGGAGATTCTTCACCGGGAATTTAAATCCTTGCGAGAATCCCTGGAGTTCAGCCAGCAGCAGGTGGAAACGCTCGCTGCTGAAAATGCCACGCTAAGGGAGTTGGTGAAATGTCTCACAGACAACGTTACCCAGCTAAATATAGAAAATAAAAAAATAAAAGAGACAGTTATTGATCTACAAGCTCGTGGCATGCAAGGTAATCTTGTATTTTCCGGTATTCCAGAAGCTGCTGGAGAAGATGGTGAAAAACTTCATCAAAACTCACCTGAAGCTACTGGAGGACACGGTGAAGAATATCGCCTTTGATAGAGTGCATCGCATCAGCCCCATGCTGGCTGCGACCGGGAGACCATGTCCTATTGTGGCCAAATTCGGCCACTTCAAACAAAAGGAACAGGTGAAAAGCCGCGGCAGGGAATTAAAAGGAACGGACTTCAGCGTGAACGACCAGTTCCCAAAAGAGATCCTGGATCCTCTTTTCCCCCCTCTTGTTTTTATGCTGCTCACCCTTATCCTTGGTTTCTTTCTTTTTTATTTTCTTTCACTGCTTCAATCACCTGCTTCCAGACTCATCCACAAACAACATCCTTTATTTCAACATTATACGCACAGCACGATCACGCAAAATCATGCCCTCAACGGCAGCACATTTACATCAGTCAGACAGCACACACAGACATATAGGATACACACACTTAAGCCAAGC
>NW_024582845.1:9972-13223 GCF_018398535.1 Haplochromis burtoni | reverse complement strand
CTACTCATATTAGTAAATATGCATACACAAAGTCAGACTCAGGGAGCATCTCGCCACACATTTTTTCTCTCTCTCCTTCTCTTTATTTATGAACAAGTGACGTATTCTCTCCACCTGTCTAAGCGACGCACACAGCATACATCCCTAGTTATACACAAACATCTATGGGTACACTGAGGTTCATTACATGGAATATAAATGGAGCTGGCTCCAGAGAAAAGAGGTTAAAAATATTTAACCAACTCAAAAAACTACAGGCAGATGTTGTCCTTTTACAAGAGACCCACAGACCTCTTAGAGGTTCGAATGAACTTAAAACACCTGAGTTTCCTAATGTGTTCTCAGCTTGTTATAATTCTAGACAAAGGGGAGTAGCAATTTTAATACATAAAAATATTAATTTCACAGTACTCGATACAGTTATAGATCCAGAGGGCAGATTCTTAATCATTAAACTATCTATACGTCACATCAGATCTGATATTTTATCTAATCGCGATATGATTGTAAACACATCTGAGGGCTCGATTGTACCTGAGGAGACACTGGACAGCTTTGTCCTGGTTAATGCTGAGAACCTTCAGAAAGTTTTCTCCACAGTGAGACCCACCACATGTCTTTTAGATCCAATCCCTTCTTCACTCTTTAAAACACTTTATGGATTTTTTGAGGCTGAGCTTTTATACATGATGAATTGCTCTCTTCAGTTGGGTGTCTTCCCTGCTGCCTTTAAAACGGCGGTGGTGAGGCCCCTTCTGAAGAAGAGCAATTTGGATTGTAATGATTTTAATAACTACAGACCTGTATCCAACTTACCATTTTTAAGTAAAATCTTAGAAAAACTTGTTTTTACTCAGATTACTGATTTTCTCAATGATAGACAGATCCTGGAGATATTCCAGTCTGGATTTAGGGTGAACCACAGCACAGAGACTGCTCTCCTAAAGGTTTTAAATGATCTTAGATGTAACTGGGACGCCCAAAAGCTCTCAGTCCTGGTGCTACTGGATCTAAGCGCAGCCTTTGATACAGTAGACCACGCTATTCTTTTAAACAGACTGAAACACATGGTGGGCCTCTCTGGTGCTGTACACAACTGGTTCACTTCCTATCTCTCTGACAGATCTTTTATGGTGAGTATGGATACATGCTCCTCTAAGATCCATAGAATGACATGTGGTGTGCCTCAAGGGTCGGTTTTAGGCCCTGTACTTTTTAATTTGTATATGCTCCCTCTCGGCGGTGTCATCAGGAGGCATGGAGTGAACTTCCACAGTTACGCTGATGACACGCAGCTGTACATCTCCGTGTCTCCTGATGACACCAGACCAATGGATGCCCTTTTTAACTGTATCTTGGATATAAGATCTTGGATGGCAGAAAACTTTTTACAGCTTAACCAGGACAAAACTGAAGTTTTAATTGTCGGTCCTGAGGCTCAGAGAGAGAAACTCTTGTCTAAATTAGAGGCATTTTCACTATGTCCTTCGCTACAAGTGAAAAACCTGGGTGTTATTTTTGACTCTGAGCTTGGTTTTATCCCACATGTTAAACATGTAACCAAAATTGGATTTTATCATCTAAAAAATATAGCCAGAGTCCGCCCTATTCTCTCTCGGGCCAACACGGAGATGCTGATGCATGCTTTTATTACCAGTCGCATTGATTACTGTAATGCCCTGCTCTCTGGTCTTCCTAAGAAGAATATTTCAACTTTACAACTCTTGCAAAACTCGGCAGCTCGTGTGCTGACGAAGACCAGAGGGCGGGCCCACATTACACCGGTTTTAGAATCGCTGCACTGGCTCCCCGTGTGTTTCAGGATCGATTTTAAAGTTCTTTTATTGGTTTTTAAATGTCTTAATGGTCTTGGGCCTTCTTATCTCTCAGATCTGCTTTTACCATACGAACCCTCGCGGACCCTGAGGTCCTCTGGTGCTGGCCTTTTGATTGTCCCTAAAGTCAGGACACATACTCACGGAGAGGCAGCTTTTCAGTGGTATGGTCCTCGTCTGTGGAACAGCCTGCCGGAGGAGCTCAGGGCCGCAGAGAACGTACATGTTTTTAAGAACAGGCTCAAGACCCACCTATCTCTTCTAAAAAAAAAAAACAAAACTAAAAAATATGATCCTGGCTGGCAATACAACAAAGCTCAAAATGAGTGCATGACTAATGCAAACTGAGCATGGTACAAACTTCACTATGATCATTTTAAAATCGCCTTTCAAAACCCATCTTACAAAGGAGTGATAGTCAGCAACATCATCACAGGAAGATTTTACTACAATAATACAAAGCTAATAGTTTAACAAAGTGTAGAAAGTTACATTCACTGGACACTTTATTAGGTCCACCTTGCTGGTACCAGGGTAGACCCCATTTCCCCTTCAGAACTCTTTGTGGCACACGGAAAGTGCTGGAAACATTTATCAGATATTTTGGCCCATATTGACATGACAGCAGCACATAGCGGCTGCAGGATCTTTAGCTGGATATCCATGGTGTGAATCTCCACATCACAAAGGCGCTCTATTGAAGTGAGAGCTTGTGACAGTTGAGGTCATTTGAGTACAGTGAATTCATTGTCATGTTCAAGAAACCAGGTTGAGATGATTTGAGCTTTGTGACATGGTGTGTTATCCTGCTGGAAACCGTCATCAGAAGATGGATGCATCTTCTCACGGGTTGCTAAAAAAATGCAACACCAGCAGCTGCTTTAACTGTTGATACAAGGCAGGATGGACCTGTGCTGTTGGTTAATACTGTCTTAATATCACAGCCGAAATTGAGACTCATTAGACCAGACATTTTTTGCAATATTCTTTTAACTTTGGTGACCATGTGTGAATTGTAGTCTGTGTTTTCTGTTCTTAGCTGACAAGGATAGTACCCGATGTGATCTTCAGATAATGTTGTACATCTGCTTCATGTTTTGGTATGTTCTGCATTTAGAGATGCTCTTCTTCTTATATTTTTGTAGTAATGAGTATTTGAGTTTCTGCCTTTATATCAGCTTTAAGAAGTCTGACCATTGTCCTCTAATCACCAACTTCAACAAGACTCTTTCATCCAGAGAGCTACCACTCACTGGATATGTTATCTTTTTCTGACTATTCTCTGTAAACACTAGAGATAGTACATGGTACATGGACATTGGTAGTTTCTACACAGCAAATCCAGCATGTCCAAATTAACACTGTCGGATTTGATTTCAACACTATTAAAGTGTCTATATGGGTCCACACCAGAGA
>NW_024582845.1:6949-8630 GCF_018398535.1 Haplochromis burtoni | reverse complement strand
TTAACACCAAAACATTTAACACTTTTGAATTTGCTGTGTAGAATACTAAGACCAGCCTGTCATACACCATACCACTCAAATAATACTGCATTCAAAGTCACTTAAATTACCTTTCTTCTCCATTCTGATGTTCAGTTTGAAGTTCATCTTTCCATGTATAGATGCCTAAATGCACTGAGTTTCTGCCAAGAGATTGGATGATGAGATATTTGACTTGATGGAAGCTGAACAGGTGTTCCCATCAAAGTGGTGTCCATATATCTATGTGTTTGTTGCCTTAAACACTGCTGCCACAAGGAGATGTGGGACAGCATTATCTCATTTTCTTTCTGAAGGAAGGGTCTAGGGTATTCTGCTAAGTGATATTTAGAAAAAACAAGCACACAAACACATTTCTTCAGAATTTAAAGTATTTAGTCAGCATTTGCTATGGGTGATACTTGTTAAAAACTGTTAAGTACAGCGAGCAAACTCAAACACAGGGCACAAACAGGAGTAGGTTTAAAGGGTCTATATTTTAGAGGATAGTAATGAAGCTCGAGTGGTTGGGAGGGCCGTGAGGGGGGCTGGAGGTGAGGCAGAGGGAATTGTGGCAAAGAGTGAAGTTGGCAGGTGAGTGATGCTTGCAAGTGGATGAACTGGTAGGCCAAGAAGTAGAGAGCTGCTGGCAGGTTGCAAAAACAGCAGAAAGATGGAAAAAAGGAGGTAAGCACAAGACGCTAAACTTATGTTGGCCCAACAATGTTTTCTGACACTTCAGGTGGCGAGGGGTGGTTTCACAAGCCGGGCTTGATATATTGCAAATGATGAGCTGCAGGTGTGCCAGCAGGAGCCTTGATGGAAACCAGATGAGGGGTATAGCACTGGTTACACAGAGCACAGTGACATTTCACTCAGTTAAGAGCATTCAAAAGCAAAAAATCAAAATCAAAATTAAAAACAAAGACTGTTCAACAAATTGATGGGATTTTATCCTATGAAGTAATACTTGTTCTTTGCATTTTACTGAAACAAATCGAATGAGCATATGTTTGTTTTCCACGGTCACTTCACTCCACCTCCCTTCTGTTCTTCCTCTTCCCATCGTGAAGACTAAAGGAAATCCTAAAATTACGTCTTTTGCACAATATCACCTCCAGTGCACTCACTTTATCAGCAAGGAGACAAGACACTCAACTTAAATAGAAAAGCTGTAGAATTACAAACTAAGGAACATTATTGTGATATTAAGATAAAAGTGAATACATAAGAAATAGTTTATGAGCATATTAAACAAAACTTTCATGCCTCCTGTTCCAAACTGGCAGGAAAAATGTTCCGACAAAAATATAGCTTTTTTCTTGGCTAGTACTTTCAGGAAATGAACTATGCTTTGGATCCCATTAATCAATCAGTCACGAAGGCATCATGGCAGACAGTAATCAGCACAGTCTGCTCAGAAGAAAGTTAAGAGCAGTCGGGGTGGAAGGGTAACACTTTTCCTTAGTGACATGACTCTGTGCATACAAATATCCAAAGTTAATTAATGAACCTGCCAATCACTCGGCATGGAGGAGTACCGAGAATAGCAGTGAAATGGAAACTAGGGGGGGAAAACAAATGGGAACTAGGAGCCACATGTAAAACTATATAATTCAGTTAAAAGGACTAGATGTTACAGTCCCTGATAATGCATTGCTTT
>NW_024582845.1:2837-4924 GCF_018398535.1 Haplochromis burtoni | reverse complement strand
GATATTGCATATATTCTGGAAGAGCAGGAATAATTTAGATCCCGTCGTCGCCTTCTCCTTAGATGCAGAGAAGGCCTTCGATAAAGTTGAGTATCCCTTTCTGTTATATACGTTGAAGAAATTTGGTTTTCGTCCCATTTTCAGGCAGTGGATTCAGATGGTGTACACAGATCCAATGGCTACAGTCACTACCAATGGGATAATGTCACCCTCCTTTTCGTTAAGTCGGGGCACTAGACAAGGTTCACCCTTATCACCTCTCATTTTTGCCCTGTTTTTGGAGCCTCTGGCTATTGCACTATGTGAATGTAAGCAGATCAGAGGGGTGGATATGGGTCAAGATCAGGAACATAAAACTTTTTTGTATGCAGATGACATTTTATAGATTTCAAGTAACCCAGAACAGGCGGTTCCTGCAATCTCCTCAATTATTGATTCTTTCTCTGCAATTTCTGGCTACACCATAAATTGGTCCAAGTCTGAAGTTATTCCCATTTCTAAGCTGTGTCCTCCAGCCATTAGGAGCTCATGGCAGTTCAAGTCGATGCCCGAGGGTTTGACCTACTTAGGGATTAAATTGACCCCTGGTTTAGATAACATAATGCAAGTAAATATCTCCCCAGTAACTCAAAACATTCATCCGCTTTTGCAGAATTGGGCCAAAATGAATCTGTCCATTCTGGGCAGAATTAACCTGGTGAAGATCCTTATTGCTCCTAAATTCCAGTACTTTCCCCAAATGTTACCTATAGCAGTCCCACATAACTTGCTAAAGCTTTATAATACATGTGTGGAGGGTTTTGTGTGGGCAGGCAAAAAGCCATCCTTTAATCGGTCCAAATTATATGCTGCAAAAGATAATGGTATCATTATGCTTTCTCTCTCTCTCAGGTAGTTAAGATAAATAACTCCCCTACGGAGAAGACATCATGGGTTGCGATTGAGGAAAATCTTGTGGCTCCCTCATCTTTAGAGGCCTTCCTCACTCAGAGGAGAAGACCAGTACCGTTTAAAGATCCAGTATTGGCTTTTATACAAGAGACCTGGTTTAGAGCTCACCAATTTATCCGCGCTAGCCCCTATCTTACCTCTAGAACCTCTATCTGGTATAATAAGAAAATATTAATTGGTAAGAAACCGTTCAGGTGGGAGGCTTGGATGAGGGCAGGTATCAAGCGGGTGGGGGATTTATTTGGACAGAGTGGCATGAAACCATTTGCGGAAATCAAACAAGAATTTAATCTGGATCCAAGGGAAATTTGGAGGTTTATATGGAGGTTAATAACCCAGATCCTCCGTCTAGTATTCAGGTGTTTGCAGCTCATGGTATTCTATGGGATCTTCAGAGAGGCACACTCTCCCAATTTGGAGGGGCTGTATGGGCTCATATTGTGGTCATAAATATTTTGTACTTGTAAATCAGGATTTGTATGTGTAAAAGGAATTTGCGTGTGTGTAAAAAAGATTTGTATGTGTAAAAATAATTTGTGCGTGGAAATGGCAGTCTTCACTAGTGGGGATACTTACAAAGCTTTCTTCTTTATGAATTAGCATACATGTTTTTATTGAGCATTTGAAGAACCAGCAAAAAATCCAGAAACTCTTGTAGAGGACATAAAGTCAGAGATGGACAAGGAGCAGGTGCATCTAGTACAGGTAGAGCTGCAAAAACCCACAGAGCTCAGTAGCTAGTGCAACAAATTCTGGATCCTTGGCTTTTAGTTAGCATTAGCAGCACATGCTGCGTCCGATGTGAAAGGACTTTATGCTGTGCACTGTGACTCACAGCAATGCTCCCGGGTAGGGCTGGGCAAAATGATTATTTTCCTAATCGATGAATCTAGCGATTAATTTTTCGATGCATCGATTAATCTAACGATTAATTTTTCAATCAGATTCGATTTCGATTTGATTCGATTATCAATTATTTCCCCATTATTTGACTTGTATAGCAATTTCACATTTACTTTCACTTTACTAAAATAAAGTTGTAGTAGTCGTGCAATCTTATATAAGAGATAGCATTTAACAATAAATGAAATGTGCAAACATATGGTAAATGGCCTGCATTTGTATAGTGCTTTACT
>NW_024582845.1:0-1843 GCF_018398535.1 Haplochromis burtoni | reverse complement strand
TAATTCAAATAGCCTCGTCTAACCTGCTCCTCAGAATAACTTAGACTCTGCTTTCACTTCTGCAAACTCTCTGCAACTTCCTGTCAGCCTGCAACTTAGTCTTTCTGAAAAACACACACTGTTTAAACCTCCGAATGCAATATCAATACTGTAAATTATATTATTAATGCAATGGTAATGATAATGATTATTTACCAATACCAGTAAAATAATTTCCCTGCTCCACAATAGTAACAATGGTGTCTTTAAACAAACAAAATGTAACATTCACTTTGATATCTGCAAAAAAGTGCTCTTCATTCACAAAACAAAATCCATTTTGTTCCCGTTTCTCACATTTCTGTGTGTGTGTTTGAGTTCAATCATCAATCATGTTAATTACATGAAGTAGTTATGGATTGTAGTAGTTATGCATTGGAGATTTAGTAAAAACAAAATCCACAGTAAAATTGCAGTACAATCTTCTGTTTTTAACAAAAAATTAAATGTTGTGGAAAACAAATATGAATAAAAGAAATCATAGCAAAAAATTAATAAAATAGAAACAGCAGCAATGGCGTCTTTGAACAAATAAAATGTAACATTCACTTTGCTCTCTGCAAAAAAAGTGCTCTTCGTTAACAAAATATCCATTTTGCTGCCTTCTCTTCTATTTCTGTGTGTGTGTTCAATCACGTTCATCACATGAAGTAGTTATGCATTGGAGTGGAGGAATGTTAGCATTTCTACATGCTCAGCAGTCAGGCTTGCCCTTTTTTTTGGTGACAATGTTTCCAGCAACTGAAAAAAGCCTTTCAGATGGTGTTGATGTGGCAGGTACAGCCAGATATGATTTGGCTAAAGTAGCTAGTGTGGGGAATCTTGTTGCATTATTCTTCCACCATGTAAGGGGGTCATTATCCCTTGGAATAGGGGCTTCCCCAAAATACAACAGTACTTCTTTCCTCACCGCCTCATTTTCTCCACCCCCAACCTGGTCAGTGTTTTCATTAAAATCTTCCTCCTCTGTACCCAATCAAGTGTCCAACACAGATCTCTTCTTTGTTGGGGGACTTGCTGAGGCTTCCTGTCCCACATGTTCCTGCTCTAACTGTGATCTCTGCTCCCTTTTGAGATCAAGTGCCTCCCTCTGTACTCTTGCTTGCAGTTTCAGAGCATCTTCTGGAGAAAGGGATTTCAGTTTACGAAAACGTGGATTGAGGGCAGCAGCAATGAGTGACACATTTTTCCCACCTGCTTGAAATGCAGATACTTCTGGCTGCGACCTATACAAGATTTCCTCTTCTGCACAGTTCTGGAAAGAGTTCACTGCAGCAGAATCAAATGATTTGTTTTGGGTGGATTTCAGGAGACCTTGCAGCAGGGGGGGAAGAACAGAGACTGTGACATAAGACTGTCCACTGAGAACATTAGTGGCTTGCTCACAAGGCTTGAGCACCTCCTTCAATTCATCCAGAAGAATCCACTGATCATTTTTTCAGATCTAGGTACTGTTTCCCACGCTGTGTGACTTCTGGATCTGAAAGCGTCGCAACCACTGGCCATCTCTGTTCCAACAGACGTTCAATCATGTAGTATGAACTGTTCCATCTGACAGTGACATCCTGGATTAGTTTATGTTCAGCTGTACCCATCTGTTTTTGCTTCTGCTTAAGTTTGGTGCTAGCTGGCTCACTTTTCCTGATGTGCTTTACAAGGCCCCGTGCAGCTGATAGTGCCTTATCAATCTTGGGGTCTTTCAGTGCATAATTTACAACCAGTTGAAGTGTATGCCCGGCAAACCAATAGGACACCACTCCAAACTTCTCTTTCAGGATGTGAAGAGCTGAAACTATGTTACTTG
>NW_024582844.1:419286-429767 GCF_018398535.1 Haplochromis burtoni | reverse complement strand
TTTATGTTAATGAGAGTGTGGGGAGTGAGTTGGAGGGTGGGGTGGGCTGCTTTTAACTATGTAAAGCACTTTGTGCTACATTTTTTGTATGAAAAGTGCTTTATAAATAAAGACTGATTGATTGATTGATTGTGTGTGCGCGTGTGTGTCAGAGTGTGACCCCATAAACGACTTCCCTAAACCTGCTGGTCTGGAAGTCCAGCAGTTCATCTAAACAAAAGGCACTTCGCCTAAAACAGACATAGATGTGTTTGCTACACCATATATCAACGAGAGAAGATACGACCCTAGGATGTGAGTGTGAATGCCAGAACACGCACACAAAGTCTTTGCAGACTCCCGAGGATCAAACCTCTACCAACATGACGTTGATTATAAAACTAAGCATGTATGATTAGATATTTCTAAGCATAATTGACAATCCAATAATATAAACCTGACAATGGTGATAAACCCCAGGTAGCAGTAAGTGAAGCATCTTCAGAGTACAGAAACCGGGCTGACTCTGAGGTCACCTGAGGTCAGGGCTGGGTGAGGTGAGGAAACATGTTTCAATCCAACCGTGTGTACCTGACACTGCGCTGCTACACTCATCGTTTCTGCTTTGAGTACAAAAAATCTGAATGAATTGAAATATTGGATTTTAACCATCAGCTGTTTCAACTGTGCAGGTGTCTGTGCTGCTTCCTGAGTGTAGCTCCGCCCCCTCTCACCTGGACTCCGTGTTGAACAACTTCAGCAGCTTCTACCTGATCAGGAAGCTGCCGGTGTACGAGCTGTTGGACCGACACTTCCTGGAGACGGCCGTGTACCACGGTAACACACCTGTGCGCACCTGAGCTCCATTCCAGGAAGAGAGTTTGAAAAGAAGCCTCTAAGGTTCCCAAACAGCTGATCAGAGTCAGTTCTGTAATTTTGCCATGGCAACGAGTGAATAAAGAGCACAGGCTCCATGTTAATCCAGAGGAGCAGAAATATGAATCACGTCATCGTCACCAAGTTATTGTGACGTCCGTCTCTGAGTTTCAGCTCTGAACTCTAATTTATATCTACCCATAGCAACAGACTCGCATACACAGGCCCTCACCTGTCCACGCCCTCACCTGTCCACGCCCTCACCCGTCCACGCCCTCACCCGTCCACGCCCTCACTGCGCGACTGTCTGTATTTCAGGTGCCGTGTTCGGTCTGTCCTACAGGACTCGCATCGATGAAGATACCTGCGTCGCACTGATGCCAAACGGTAACGTTTCTTTTTTGTAAACTAACCTTTATTTCCAACACTCCCATTAACAGTGAACGTCATCGTCACGGGGCGAAACGGTAAACTGAGACTGTGGGCGCGCTCACGCGGACACATGCTCCTCGTTCAGAGGCGTTGCAGAAACGGTTCCTCCAGGAAAACGACAAACTTCGTCTTTACATTCGTAAATGTCTGTCTGCGAAGGCGGAGCGTTACAGGAAGTGACATCAGACCGAAGCGGCAGGTTTTTCACATCTTTGTGGCGACAGGAAGCTCCAGAGGAGAACCTGAGCAGAGCTGGAACAAAGTGTTTTCGAGCATGGAGGCGGGATGCTGTGGCATTTTTAAATCACACTGTGTCTGTCAGCCATGTGATGTCATAACATAAAGATTTGAAATCACTGATTGGCTTGTTGGATCTGTGCGTATCGCTACGGTTACAACAGCTGTACTACAAGAAGCTGCTGAAGAAAGCTGCAGAGTCGTCAGGGAGCAGGATGAACTTCCAAACAGGATTGCTCCGCCCACCTCTGTAACGGTTCAGAAGAACAGATGTTTGATGAAAGACCCTCCTCCTCTCAGCCGCAGAGATCTGCAGGAGATTGTAGTTGATCCTGATTTGACGAGAACCTCTGACCTCTGACAGAACTGCTCACAGGAATGCTGCGTGCTGATTGGCCAGTAAAAGATCTCGCTGGTGAGATGAAGATGGAGTCTCATCTGCCCGCTGACTGATGCAGGTTTCAGGTTTCCCTGATGGCGGCAGATTGGTCGCTTGGCAGGTGGTGCGGTTCGTGTTCGGGTTTGTGGAGGGCGGTGTGCAGGAGAGGCGGAGTGCGCCGCCGTCTTTGATGGGTTTGTTCCTCGTTGGGTGATAAAGCCCTCCCACACCGCCCTGTTAGCAGAGACGTAGCTGCACGCTGCGAGGCGGGCCGAGCACACCAATCATCAGAATCAGAAAGGGTTTTATTGCCAAATGTTGAGCAGGTTTACAACATTAGGAAATTGCTGCGGTGCTTCAGTGCAAACATACTGTCATAAAAATATAAAAATAAGAATTAAAAGTGCTAAGTAGATAGATATATACATGAGTGCAGGTGGTGATCAATGCCAAACATGGAATGATGCAGTGACACAGCGTAGGGTCATGTGTTAGTGGTGGGAACAGTCATGTGGTTATTGTTCATGTGTCCAACAGCAGAGGGGAAGAAACTGTTCTTATGGCGGGAGGTTCTGGTGCGAATGGACCGGAGCCTCCTGCCTGAGGGGAGCAGGTCAAACAGGTCAATCCAGCACTGTACGATGGTTTAACGCTTTCTCACACACGTTACTCCATCATAAACAGTTTCTTACTGAAGCACAACCAGGAGTCCTGGCATCCATCAGCACCTCCACCTTCAGCCTCCGTCACCGTTTGCTGTACTCCCTCCTGTTGTGGAGGAGCCGCTCAGTGAGCCGACGATTGAACTGCAGCTCTCCAAAGTTCTGTCGTTCTCCTGGTCTTTGGTCATTTTCAGACAAAGACCAGATATAAGAGTGTTCTGACTCCGCCTCCTCACTGGCTCGAGAGCTGTCATTGGTCACCTGTCGCCGTCACCTGCTGCCATTTTCCTGAGTAATTAGCGTGACTGCTGATTTAGAGCCAGGGCGCCGTCCTCTAACATCCTGGTGATGTAATCAGTGATGCAATGACAACATGGCAGCGAGCAAAACAAAAATGGATTACATTTTAATGAGCCGCCATCTTTAATCTGGCCTTTCCTCCGACTCAATGACAACACGTTGCTTTTTCTGTAACCTGTGACCTCGGCAGGTGCCTGACTCCGCCTTTTAAAGGAAGTTGCTGTATTGTTCTGTTAGTGCGTACCGCCATAAAGCCGTTGTTCTGACAAAACGTCTTACTTTGGCAAAACGTCCTACCGTAAGTAGTTTATGCACATTTCTGCTGTCACAGAGTCATTCCAGCACGAATGTAAGTAGGTATGAGGGTTTGCCACTTAACTTTGCCCATCAGAGTATGCTTGTAGCTCACATTCATAAAGGTAGCATGGTTTTACACGTATTTATACCCGTCAGAGTATGTTTCTAGCTCTTATTAACAAAGGTAGCATGGTTTGGCACATAATTTTACCCATCAGAGTATGTTTGTAGCTTGTATTCACATAGGTAGGACGGTTCGCCACTGAATTTCGTGTTGTGCGCATGCGTAGAAACAACAGGTAGGATGGATTCCCAGAACACCGTGACCACAGAATCGCAGTGTGGCGGTCTAAAGGGAGCGACAGGTGTGACTCGATCAGTAACCTGTAAATGGTAATCCAATTACTGACTGCTGGTAATCTGATTACTAAGGTAATTTGCACACTCAGCATGTTTTAGTTGACACAGAAAACTGTCTGCTGCAGGGATGTGACATCACTTCCTGTTTCCTGCTTAAAGTATGCCGTGTGTCTGCAGGTCACCTGACCCTCTCTCTGGATAAAGACTCGTTTGAGATTTTGGGCTTCGAGGGGAAACCGTCCAGATTCAAGCACAGAACTGCCACCAGATTCGGTCTGTCCTCTTCCCGTTTGTAGTCTCATTACTCTGAAACGATATTGTAATCAGATTACATTACATATTATTGATTAGCATATAATTTCATTACTGCTCACCTGTAATCTGATTACTCTGTCTGCTGCAGTGGTATCTGTGGATTTAACTGACAGCAGCATGGCTCCTGGTAGGCGGAGCTACCTGAGGCTCCTCACAGGTCTTAAATCCCGCCTTCAGCTGCAGACAGACTTCCTGTTATCACATCATCCAGGTGAGTGACCTCATCACCAAGGTTAGCCTGTCGTGTGTTTCCCACAATACTCTGCTCACAGTTCTGTGTTCTTCAGGGGGCGGGGCCTCTCTTCAGCCCCTCCTGTCTCGATGTGATTGGTCGCAGCACAGACCGGAGGTCAACTGCAGCGTTTTGACGGACCTCTCCTGCCCCGCCCCCCGGTCATGTGACCCTCACAGTTTCCTGGAGTGGCTAGGAGCCGTTGACGCTGGCATCAGCTGGTGAGACCTCCTGATGGGCTATGACATCATCGCTGCTGTGTCACGTTTTCAATGTTGACAGTTCTTCTTCTGTGGTTTCAGCGAGAACTCGTCCAGCAGCTTCCTGTCGTCGTTTGTCTGTCCCGAACCGAACACGATACATCGCCACGCTCTGAGCGTGTCCGTGAGCGGGATGCTGCTGCCACACGACATCCACCGTCTGCTGCAGGAGCTTAGGTGATCACCTGTCAGACTCTGTGACCTCTGCCCTCTGTCAGACTGTTCTGACTCACCTGTGCTCACCTGTCCCACAGGCGTTACGTGGAGCAGCCTCGGCTGGCGTCCTGGGTGTCCATGACGGTTCGCGGGTTTGCTGACAGTCCGGTATCCTGGAGCAACCACGAGCACGGCTTCCTGAGGGGTGGAGAGAACTTCTACACGCTGATGATGTTCCACGACCACACCTACCAGCTCCACCTCGCCACGGGAGCACATGACGTCTGCCCGCCCTGACGCACCTGCGTACCTGTGCGCGGGCAGAATTTCCTCTACTCTGGTTTCGTTGTAGAAACGTTTTGATTAAATAAGCTGAGCTGAGGCCACGCCCACTCTGAGACCCTGAGAAACGTGTCGATAAAATGTGCTTGAATAAAGTCAGTCTGATGTCATTGTGTCTGGGGGGTTTCTGATTAGTCTTTGGCGACAGGTTATTGACCACTTCCTGTGTAGCTGACAACGCATCACAACTGAACAATGCACCACAAAAGTAAGAAAGAAGCTCGCCATGACAACGGCTGTGTAGCAAGGAACAGCGAGAGACTCGGACAATATTCGCAGAGGATGACGAGGGAATGGGAAACAGCTGGGAACGCCGCTTACCCTCAGAGTAATGAGAGGAAAGCGCAACTGAACGTGAAACATACGAGACAGACTGAGAATAAAACGGGGACGTGGCCGAGGAAACAGGATAGCAGAACACGGAGACAGATGGCGAGGACAGTAGGAGCTCCAAATAACAGTCACAATACAAAACTACTAACGCAGAATCAGAACATGAGGATGTATTCGGGTCAAAAGAAGCAATCAGCCAAACTTGGGCGGAAGCACCGCCTGTGCTCACGAGCAGCGTCGTTCCTCCATTCTGCTCATGGCAGAAAACAAAGTCACGTGATCATCAAACTCTTAAATGCGACCCTCGTTACACGGGGCCGAGTGGCCTGTACTGAACAGGACTCAGGTGCAGAAACCCAGAGCAGAGACAGCAGATGATGTAACAATTTATTAGGTTTAAGTGCAAAAAAGAAAACGTAGCAAAGACAAAAAAACAACAACAATAAGACGTGGAGTTTGACGAGGCGCGGCCTGGGGAACGTGGCTAGGGCGAGGGAATGAGGCCTGAGATGCGGAGTGGAGCTGAGCAGGGAACAGTCACGCTGAAGAGAGAAGCCTTCGGAATACAGGTCCCTCTAAAGTCCAGTCATCCTCGTCCAGACCCCCTCCAGGTACCCACTTGTGCCCTTATGCGATTAAGGATGGTCTGTAATGTGATAATTCTATATTTTGGTTTAAGATGGAATAAATACCAGAGATGGACATCCCTACCCAGGACTCCAACCCCTAAACCTAACCATAGGGGACCCTAGCCAGTCGTGTTAACAAGATAGATCACAGCAAGAACTTGAAGTATAAGGCCTGTTACCAACATGTGTTGATGACGAACTGGCAGTGAATGAACATCAATGTGTGGTTTAAATCCCTCTGGCTTGATTGCCTGCAATAGGCCCCAGGTGTGCAGGAGCTGGAGTTGGCCCCGCCCAGGGGCGGATCCCAGGTCAGTTCAGGAGCCTTATGGAAATTCCAGCCACCCACCGCAGACCATGACACCGGCGCAGTGTCGACTGCGGCGCCAGTGAGTCTCCATCCTGCTGTGTGCCTGATATTCAGACAGTACCTGAAGGAACTTTGATCCTTTCAGACCTCAGTCCTACGAATCGCACGTCCTACGTCTCGTTCATCCTTCAGGCAGCTGATCTTTAGTAATTAGCCATGCAGAGCTGGTAAAAGTACAGACATTGTGTACTTTAGTAGAAGTACAAATACTGCTGTTAAAAATTACTCCAATAAAAGTACAGAT
Source organism: Haplochromis burtoni (assembly GCF_018398535.1). Classification (NCBI taxonomy): domain Eukaryota; kingdom Metazoa; phylum Chordata; class Actinopteri; order Cichliformes; family Cichlidae; genus Haplochromis; species Haplochromis burtoni. The sequence goes on along the minus strand of NW_024582844.1, from coordinate 423,364 downwards.
TCAACTTCTTTACTCAAAAGTATAAAAGTACTGGCTCTGAAATGTACTCAGAGTAACAAAGTAGTTCTTTGGAGATTTCTGTGCAGCTAGCTGAACCCTGTGCTACATTAACACAATGATGACAGATGGAATACAAACTTCAGTCTGTTTATTCTGTGCTTGATACGTGTTGGAGCTGATGGAGCGACACCAACAGTGTCTGCAGTTGCACGTGTTTTTATTTGCACTGTTTCACTGCTTGGAGCACACACACCGGCTAGCTCAGGTCCTAGCACAGCTTTTATCAGGGAGCCATGACCAGGTGACAGAGCTCAGGTGTGTCAGCCTCCCCTGAACCGTGTGTATATGTACATATATGTATATCATGCATATTGTGTTGCCTACGTTGTAGTTGTCCTGGCTGATTTCCATCCTCCACACTGATAGCACACTCTTTGTCTTCTTCCCAGACGGTATACATTTGGTGGTCAATGAATCGCTTCGTCAGTATGGAGGACCAGGAGTGCCAAAATAAATTAAATATTTCATTAAATACATATATTATGAATTAAATGCCCATTCATTTCATTTAAAATATTACATTATTTCTTTCCTTTTTAATTCATTACTTAAACATTTAATTATTTAATGGGCTATTTAATTGTTTTTGGTACTCCTGGCCCAAACAAATGAACAAAAGATGTTCTCCTTCATTTCTGTTAAACACAGCTGTATGACACGTTTCCAGCTGTTAGTATCATGGTTGCTAGGCAACCTGGGCAGCGACGGAGGCTAGACCGTCCCATTTCACAAGCCTCGCACTTCCGGCCTTAGCGGTCTTTGAGTACGCGGCCCTTGAGGATCGTTGAGGCTGCAGACCCTGAATTGGGACACAGCCAATGTGACAGATTTAAAACCACGAGGACTTCCATGTGAGCTTTAAATGAGCGTCCTTCTTCCTCTCCTGTCCTTCTTTCTAATCTGTCTCCACCTCTGAGTGAACGTAGCTTTGTCTTTTCTCTCCCTGTCAAATACAGCAGCTGGACCTTTAGCTGCAACACACTGTGAGACAAACTGCATGTTTGTTGAGCTGATAAGTGTCAGCTAATAGAAATGAGCTGACAGCGTTGCTCCTCTTCTGTAGTGCTAGCTCGATGCCAAAGAGTGTGTGTGTGTAAACCCATCACAGTGCAGCAAACTCACCTGTTCATCCTGCAGAGGATTCTCATGCAGCCTTTAAATGACAGTCTGCCTCAGTTTGATTAGCAGCAGGTTTATGAACAAACAAATGTGACATAACTATTCTCCTGAAAGTCTCTGAGCTTTTTACCGTTAACGCTGTTTGTAACTGGTATTCCTCAGAGGCTGCTCTCTTTAAAGCGCCTTCAGGAAAGAGACCAACACCACGCTGGGAGGTTGCTCAGATTCTTAGCAATCCTTTCCTAACTCCTTATCAACTCTCCTAGCCTTCTTTCCTTGACCTCAATGATATTTTTGCCTAGATCAAGGAAAGGAGGCTCAGACATGCCATAAGTACAGAAAAAAGGATGGACTTTTTGGACCACACTGTGAGTTGACTGTGGTCAAAAGTCCTTTTCTCATGGAAGAGGCACCCCTGCTGAGGGTCATGGCCCTCTTCGTTTACAGTCTGTGCTGATTTCAGGTAACAAACAGAGCCAGACAGCGTCATGTGACACATTCTGAGTTTATTCTGGCAAAGAAACACGGAGACCCTGAGACAGTCAGCCCACCGGCCAGAGGTCACCGTTTACCCACAATTCATCGCTGTAGCACCTGTATGCGCCCCCTGCAGGCTAAACAGTCTAGAAGAGCACGCTGCAACACAACATCTTGACCCCAGGGTCAAAGTCAGGGACAGAAACACTTTATTTAGGGTTAACCCTGACCCCGCATGACCCCAGGTAAACACAACCTCAGGTAAGGAGACAGTCCCACATACAGGTCCCATCAGTCTGTTAGCCTAGCTTAGCTTAGCATGAAAGCTGGCCGCAGGAAATCTGTTAGCTTAGCTTTACTTAGCATACAGGCTAGAAGCAGCGAACCTGTTAGCCAAGCTGAGCCCTGAGGAAGACAGTAAGGCTCCTGTGGGTGGAGAGCCCTCAGTTTGGTCTGTCAGGCTAAGTTTAAGTTTGAACTGAAACGTTTAAAATTTCCTAAAACGCCCAGTTTGTCTCCATGCTCTCCCCATCACTGGGTAACCCCACCCGTCACAGGCTGGCTTCCACAAGGAGCCAACTGAGGCCAAATACAAGCATCACTTTGTCCTTGCCAGATTCCTGCTAACTGGAAAATAAACTATGTCTGATCATTATCATGCTCTGTAGATGCTGCTAGCTTCTGTTAGCATCTATTAGCTTTTATTAGACTACGTTAGCTCCTGTTAGGCCTTTTTAGCATCCATGTGCTCCTGTTAGCTTCCATTTGCAACCTTTACCTTCTTTTAGTGCCTGCTAACATCTGTTAGCACCATAATAAACAAAACCATCCTTCGTCATGAGCTGACAGCTGGCATGGGGGTAAGTTGGGGGTAATTATGCACAAACTATAGCCCTCACAGTCTGATTGCCATGTTTATTATCTTTCTGTCCAGTCAGATGGCATGATGTCATGAGGAGGCGGAGCTTAGAAACAGGAGGTAAACAGAGCATTTAACACGCAGTACAGTGGGAGGAGCATAGAGATCCATGACAGGATGACCGTCAGCGGAGTTGGATCCAAGCCAGCTAACCTTCTGCGGCTAGTTTACAGAGAGCAGAGGAGGCACCGTCCTCAGTCGGACATGTTGGCGTCTTTCGCAGAATCCGCCACGCTTCAGTTAGCGCTCCAAGTCCTGGTCACAGTTCCAGTTGTGGTCCTAGCAGAGCTCGGTCCTCCTCTGCAGGTATTGCAAGATGGCGTCGGTTCCCTGTGAGGAGCCCCAGACCCTCTTCAGGGCTTCACACTCGCGCTCGTTAGCTTGCTCCAGAGCACTGCGACTCGTGTTCCTCATTAGTGCCTTGGACTCCCGCAGGACCTGCAGGACAGGAAGTGACACCACGAAGGACAGAGTCTGTGATAGGAGCAAGTAGATCAATGAGTTTGTGTACTGATCTCTGATCTGAGTCTGAAACCTGCGTGTAGGTGACATCAGTCACAGAGGACAGCACCTGTGGGTGGGTGTGCACCACCACACCAGCCTGGCCCCCTTTTTAAAAAGCCCACGGCTGACCCCGCCCACCTTGAGTTTTAGGCCACCTGATGAACTCACCTGATGAGGGTCAGCGTCTGACGTCGGGGTGAAACGCATCACTGTGACATTTCACCGCAGACGCTTCAGTGCTGACCTTTGACCTTAGCCCCACCACATAACCTGTTTGGAGGCTTTAGATAATCAGGACCAGATCTGATCATGAATCAATACAGAAACCTTGGAAACATGTGTGTATGTGTGTGTGAGAAAGAGAGATAGGAACTGACCAGTGAGTCAACGGCGACCAGCTCTTTAATCCGCAGCATCACTTCCTGTGTGAAGGTCCCCGGCCACAGCACCTGAGATACCAGCCCTTTAAGACACGCCTCCTGAGCTGTCAGCTTCCTACCGCTGAGCAGCAGCTCGTTTGCCTGAAACACAGCACAGGAAGTGAGGCGGAGTTGCGAGCCAAACCATGCAGGACATTTAACAGTGCAGGAAGCAGCTGACTGACCGCAGCGAGCCCCATGATGCGAGGGAAGGAGAAGGAGGAGCAGGCGTCGGGCGTCTGGCCGTACGCTGTGTACGGTGTTTGGAACCACGCCTTCTCATTGGCCCACACCACATCACACAGTGGCAGAATGGCGGCGCCGAGGCCAACGGCCGGCCCGTTCACTGCCGCCACGATGGGTTTCCTGAACTGGATGAAGGTGTTGATGAAGGTCCTGAGAAAGAGGGCACAAGGGTCAGAGGTCAAAGCGCCCAGCTCACCGATGCAGCGATTATTCCATCGAGGAATCAGAACAAACAAGCACAAAAACACGGGCTTTTCACTAGGGGTGCAACGATACACAAAATTCACGGTTCGGTTCGGTTCGATACTTTGGTGTCACGGTTCGATATTTTTTC
>NW_024582844.1:382324-407519 GCF_018398535.1 Haplochromis burtoni | reverse complement strand
TTGATAAAATAAATTACAAATGTTGTATTGTTCGATACATATGCGTACCGAACCGAAAGCACTGTATCGAACGGTTCAATATCGATACGAATATCGTTGCACCCCTACTTTTCACAATAAAAGGTTCCAGTTTATCAATGACTCTCTTTGCTCTGACAGTGTGGATGTTAATTACTGTTAACAGCTGACGTCAGCGCTGTCGTGGGATGGCGGCACAGCAGAGCGCATCCCCAGCGTTCCAGTTAAAAGGGCTTCAAGAGGAACGAGCAGCAGGAAATACAGGTGCTGGTCATAACATTAGAATATCATCAAAAAGTTGATTTCACCAATTCCATTCAAAAAGTGAAAGATGTTTACGTTCAGTCCACACAGACTGACATATTTCAGGTGTTTCCTTCTCTCAGCCAATGAAAACCCCAGATTCAGCATCTTATCGTGAATATTACTGAAGACTAATACAAACAAAGTGTTTTCAGGAATCGTGGCCAACTGAACAGTCTGAGCATGAGCAGCTCTCGATACATAGCTGGGCTCCTTTTGCCTGAATGACGCAGCAACGCGGCGTGGCTCGATCAGTCTGTGGCGCCGCTCAGGTGTGACGAGAGCCCAGCTTGTTATTATTATTGGTATTTGTCGTGTTTATTATTCTTATCGTACCTTCCATATTTCTGTTGTTCAGCGCTTTGTCAGCCATGTGTTGTTTTTAACGTGCTATAAATGAAAATTTGGATGAATTGGTGAAATAAATCAACTTTTTGATGATATTCTAATGACCAGCACCTGTATATAGGACACGAGCTACGAGACCAGATCTCGGCCGCAGAGGATAACAACAAGCGTGCAGAAGTAGGGTGGTGCCACATGACCGAATGAAAACGTCTGTCATATTATACGCTACCATTTGTTTCATGGTGTCATAAAATCTACCGTTTACAGCGAAATGTTGTCATGGGAGCAGAGAATCCAGCATGACCAGGGAAGACGAGGCAGAACCAGGCAGCTCCAAACAGAAGGACCAGTCCACACAAACCCAGGACCTCAGTCCTAAACAGGGGGCCGGCTCTGCAGCAGGGAAACCGTTTGGTTATGAAACGCCTGACACGGACCAGAAAATTGGACTATGCACATTATGGCACAAACCGGTGCCCACCTCAGACTCAAACACCACAAAGCTCTTCTCACGTGACAGAGGATGCAGAGTTTACGGACGAGAAGCAAAAACGAGCCGTCAGGCGCTCCAGGTAAACCTCAGACTCAAACGTCAGAGCAGGCTCCTCCCCGCAGCACGCCGTGGAATAAAGACTCAAAAATGTATCGTTTCACGCAGTCAGAACACTTGACACCCAGCTGGAAACACCGCACATGTCGAGCTACCCGGGGTTCACAGGAAAAGCACATTTAGGGACAGAGATGGTTATCGGGATGTCTTATGTCAGGAGATTGTGGTCATGTGGCACAGCCCGAGGCAGAGGCTTGCTGTGGTTAAAGAAGGACGAGAGGAGGAACCTCCATCGACGCTGGAGTCAGTGGATCGCTTACTACCACAAAGACTGGAGCTGGACTCGACTGAGCTACAGGTGGGAAGAGCCCATCGCCACGACCACGGCAGCCTGGCAGGAACGTGGGCTTGAAACACCTGCACCGTGATTATGCACCCGAGGTTTCAAAGCGACAAAGGGAACATGTTGGAGCAAAGGCAGTGCGGAAAGAGAGGATTTCAAACCCTGCTTGCAAAGATGAGGTTTTGGTGAGGTTTGAGGGAATGGTGCTCCATGACTCAACCAGCGACGCTCAAACGCTCGGAGACTTGATTGGAGCGTAGCCGACGGTTACCAGGGCGCACAGACAGAAAAACAAGCCTTTCGGGAAAGCCTGAGTTTTTAAACGCTAACAGCAGGAATGTCGGCTGGACACAAACAGAGTTTAGCAGCTGACCGAGCAGTAAGGCAGTAAAACAGAGTCGAGCACCAACACTGCTAGAACAATGGCCTCTGGCTGGACGCCATTAGAGGGCCCTTCCTATTGGAGGGCGAGAGAGCCCCTGAAGGCCCCACAGCTGGAGGTCAGCACATGTCTTTTTCTTGATCATTTAAAGAGTTCATGTTTTATACAGCTGTAATGTTTACATGTGTATACTGGGTCTACTACTGGCACGATACCAGTCCTTCCTTTTAATGTTAATGGTCTGTCAAATCCGATGAAGTAAAATGAGGAAAGAAAAGCAGCTCAACTACAGGGAACATGACAAACGCATCTTCATCCTGTTATAACTCTGTTATAACAATCCTTCAATTAAGCAAACATCGATGGATGGATTACAGGCGTCCAACTCCTCGAGGGTTATGTATTATTGTAGGGTCTGCCTTACAATAGAAAGCACCTTGAGGCGACTGTTGTTGTGATTTGGTGCTGTGTAAATAAAGTTGAATTGAACTGAGGGCCGGTGTCCTGCAGGTTTTAGTCCTTGATCCAACACAGCTGATTTAAATGACCTCCTCAGCATGTCCTAAAGTTGTCCAGAGGCCTGGTAACGAACTCATCGTGTGGTTCAGGCGAGTTGGCCCAGGGTGAGATCTAAATGTGCAGCACAGCGGCCCTCGAGGCCTGGAGTTCCCCACCCCTGCTTTAGAAGATATAAATCTAAGTATTTACAAGTCTGAAGCAGAGCCTTCAGTTTACAGGCCCCTCTTCTGTGAAACCAGCTCCTAGTTTGCAAACAACTGGAGAAAAAACATAAAATGAAAACAACAGTCGAGGATATTAGTTTTAAAAAAAACCTGAACAACAGGAAATACTGAAAAATCGATTGTTTGTGAAGCAAAGCGGTTATAAAGGAGGCTCTCAGTCAAACCATTGGCCCAACATTTAAGACAAAGTATTAATATTCAGGGGAATACTGATTAGCCTGCTATACTGATGGCATTCTGATTTATTTGAGCTAACTCAGTGCCTGTACTGATGCAGGCGTTTGGCTATTCTGGTCAATTACAAAATGAATATAAGACAGGTACTCGATTACACCAGGAGAGAAGATGAAATAGAAGATGAAATAGTTACAGAACTATTCGAGTGCCATTATTCACCAGTACAGAGGATACAGTAACACACAAACAATCCATCAGAATGAATCTACCACCCAAGTTATTATATTTATTCCAAACCCGGCGGCAGGAGTGAGTGGGAAACAATCCCACGACTAGGGATGGGTATCGTTTAGGTTTTATCCGATACCGGTGCCAAACCGGTACTTTTGAAACAGTGCCGGTGCTTAAAGAATGGAGAACACAAACTTTGTCCAAAAACCTCTCATGTTGAGCTGTTTTTTTGTAAAAAGATAACAATGTTAGCCTTTTCTGCAGCTATGGGGCATATATGGATCACTCTTGGCTGGAAGCAGTGCTTAAACAATGGAAAAAACACAAACTTTGTCCAAAAACCTCTCATGTTTAGCTGTTTTCCACTTTTTCTTTGGTCATTTTAGCCTTTTTGGCCAGGGTGAAGGGAGTATCTGCCATCAAACAAGAGGACAGCCGCATGTAGCTATGATGATGTTTGCTAGTTCACCTTACATGCATTAATGTAATAACGTGGTTAGCCTACTCAACGTAAATTACACACGAACAACATTAAGCTACTCACGCAGAGAAGAACGGCTGCTGCTGCATCATCATCCTCATCATTTCTGCTGCACTGGCAGGGCTAGGGGCCAGGACTCTCCTCTACGGGTTCTTGGGGGATGTTGCTAACTCCGGGTCCGATAACAGGCACCACACCCGCAGTAGATGCGCTCGGTGTGAGGTCTCACAGCAAGCTATCAAATACGGTGCATTTCTCAGCTTTTAAAAAAAACGCTATATGTCGCCAGGTGTTTCATCGGATTCGAGGTGTTACCTCCTTTGACAGTATCACAGTATCAGCTTAAAGCACTTGTTGCTGCTGAGTTTGCATCTTTTGCTGTGAAGTACAGCCAGACTTTGACCGCTTCGCCTTGGACATTTTTAATCTGTAGCTCTGCTCTAAAAGAACCTACGTACCTGGACCCGCCTACTATCCTCGGAAACGTAAAATGATTGGCTGGAATCTAAAGTGTGTCACATCTCAGGAAAATAAAGCACCGAAATATGCGCTGCTTTTCGGTCTGGTCACTACCATTTATGTCAGAACCAGTGCCATCATGGCACCAGATACCGGTACCCATCCCTACCCATGACTGGGACAGAGTGTTGTCCAAATATATCCGGCAGGCTGAGGGAAGAGGAGGGTGGGGCCACAGTTAAGGCCTAAAGAGCTGCAGCTTTACGTGAGACCATGAAGGAAGACAGCCTACTGCGTTTCTGTAAAAACATCTGTATTTATACACGAGGCTGTTGTCAGAGGAAACCTGCAGACGGATCATTTCTGCCTCGCACACAAACACTCGGCTCTGTAATCGATATAACCAGGAGGACTGGACAACAACACGGGCGCGAGCTATGACATCATTCAGCCCACTGAATGATGTCATAGCTTTTACCCTCAAGCTGTTCGCAGATACGTTTCTACTGCAGGTCTGGTTTTGGCCACGTTTCCATGCCGACGACAGAGCGCTACAGAGTTTAAACGAAGCAAACGTTGGCGTACGTTTGAGTTACTGTATAACGGCTGCAGCCTTAGACGCCGCGCGTTACCTGATGGTTTCGGCCATTTTGATGCTCTCCTTCTTCCTGTCGTCCGTCAGGCGTCTGATGAAGTACAGGAAGTCCAGTCCGCAGCAAAAAACGCTGCCAACGGCGCCGAGCAGCACCAGCTTACTGTCGTCCGACGCCGCTGTTGCCATAGCGCTCTGGATCTCCTTCATCACCTGACAGGGACGAGACAGAGGTGAATTTCTGGGCATGTGGGGGCAGTCTGACCGCAGGGGCGGGGCCTCACCTCCGGGTTGAGCGTGTTGTTGTCAGAGCTTTTGGTGGACAGCAAGATGTGGGTGAAGCCATCTTGTTTCTTCACCACGATGTCACGGTAACGGTACGCACTCTCCGTCTGACGCACGCTGAAGCGAAGCCGTTTATCGAACGCTGAGCGCTCCTCCAGGCGCCGCTTCCCTGTCACCGTGGTCGCCCCGGCAACAGCACTCTGCAGACCCGACATCCCACCAGCGGCAACGCCCTCAATCAGTGGCGAATTTCCTAGAGAGAATGCAGAACATCAGAACGCCCACTTCCTGTCCACAGACAAAACAGCAGGTCATGGGACAACGACCAATCACCAGGAAGGAGGCGGAGTTTACTGTAAAATGAATATGGTTCTCATATATCACTATCAGGCTGAGGCTGTAAGGAGCTCTCCTACTGGCTGTTAGAAACACAGCTGCTCTCACCTGAGCGTGACGCGGCCTCGTAACCGATCAATCAGTCTAAGGATCGATCTGGTGGTCCGGCTGACTGATTACACCATTTGGTAATGGCTGATTGATCCGGTTATTGATCTTGGCGATAACAGTAGCATGCTTCCCCCCCCCCCGGGCGGGACTCACCTCTGCCACTGAGCGAGCGCATGGCAGCTGGCGTGATGGGGGCTCGTGGTGGCGGCGGTGGGTTCTGACTGCGGGGTCGGGTCCCCATGCGCGCTCGCTCCTCTCCAGGCCCCAGCTGGATCCCTGACGGCGGTTTCTCCAGCAGAGCGACCTCTGGTGGGACCAGCTGAGCCTCGCCTGCCTCCAGGCTGTGTGCCGCCTCGCTGGGCGACTCCTCGGCGTCTGGGCGGCCATTCATCGGGCTCTTTGGGACCAGGATCTTGATGCCTGTTTTTGACAAGTCCACGCTACGGCGGGCGGGGCCGGCCGGAGACGCCGACATCAGCCCAAAGCTGTCAGCCGGCAGCGGCTGCTGTAGGGGGCGGGGCGGGTTGGCAGGGAGCAACTGAGCTGGGCTCGGAGGAGACCTCGCCTGGTTATGGTCGCCCAAACCGCTTCGGATGTCCGCATCGACGTCGCCGCGAGAGGCATGTGGCTTGCAGGGCGCTTTGTGGACGGGGCCCCAGTGAAGGTTAGGCGTGCTGCGTGTGGAGCGCAGCAAGGCGCCGTCTCTGTGGCGCTCGGCGTGCTGGCGGTTGAACTGGTGGACATACGCCATGCACGTGGACAGGTGACTCTCGGGCTCCCAGGTGTCGCCCTCAGCGCCGTACCCTCGCCACCTGACCAGGTACTCGACCCGACCTTTCCTGTTCCTGCGCCGGTCCACAATCCGCTCCACCTGGAGGACACAGAGGGCGGAGCCCACAATAAGCATCACGCCACTACTTTGGTGACGTCACATTGTGACGTATTACAGGTATTGTTCACTAATCAGATCAAAACTTCCTCCGCCGGAGGGCACGGACCACTTCAAGTGTGAGCTCCCAGCAGGCTCCCGAGGACAGTTACAGGGAGAGACCGGAAGGCTAACAGACAGCTACCATTGCGCTAACTGTGCGGCCCCTCTAGCGACTAGCTGTAGTTTTTCTCTGGACTTCTCTCCAACCGTCTGCCTCGGACTCGATCAGTCGATAACTGCCTACTTTGTTCGACTTTCCTAACTTCATAAACTCCGCCGCTTAGCATGTTAGCATTAGCTCACATTACCTCGTAGAGCTCCTCGGTCGCCATGGAGATGTCCGCGTGCACGGGCAGCTTCAAGAAGCTACTTCAGGGGCGCAGCAACATGAGGGACGGTGTGTGTGTATGTGTGAGTGTCGATCCGCGCGGAGCTGCAGGTGTGTGTGCTCCTGTTGGCTCAGGTAACTATACCCCGGTGTTAGCTGTTAGCACGGTGGCGTCTCACAAGCTTCCGCTCTGACTCTGACCATGACCTTCAAAATAAAAGCCCCACCACGACAGGAAGTGACGTATTGCAGTTTTATGCACTGATGTGTAATTTTCTTTTTATTTGTTTCTAATTTAAATAATTAAAAATGGAAACATGTTTATTTCTGCTATAAAATTTAACCAGCTGGGGCCTCTGCTGACCCTAGAGGAAGTGCAGTATTTGGTACTTCCTGTGTGTGTTTCACGTTTTTTTTCCCACTCTGGGATTCCAAAGGTCAGTTTTCCTTAGTTTTGCAGCCACAGTCAGAGCTGTTTTCAGTTGTCCATACACTAGGGGAAGAAGCTTCAATGCTTCCTTTATGACCTCCTTTAGCAGAGGAGACACTGGACCGTCTTTATGAAAAGGGAGGAGAAAATGGCGTCCCATAATTCGTTGTCCATCCGACCATTCATGAAAACATAATCGCAGTAACCAAAGCGGAGCAGATCATGTAAATGTCCATTCTAAGTGTTTTTTCTTTTCATTCAGAACCTGTATATATATTTATTTACAGCTTTTATCAGCAGCAGTGAAACTCACAGCTGAACCCTGAGCGTCACATGAAGAGCAGAACGCTGTATGAGCGCAACATTATGATCTATACGAACTGATCAAAGTGTGCTTGTATGATCAGTGATCGTTAGTAATGTCCAGTGTTGGGAAGGTTACTTTAAAAATGTATTCCACTACAGATTACAGATTACATGCCCCAAAATGTATTCTGTTACGTTACTCAATGAGAGTAACTATTCTGAATACTTTGGATTACTTCATATATTATCAAGCTTTTTACAACTACATGAATGTCCTATTGCTGTGTGATTTATTACTATTACTGAAGGTTACTCTCCACACCAACACCAACTACATGTTTAAACCTTAATATAAATGAGTAACAGTAGGTGGACATTAGGTAAGGCTGCACTTTTTGCAGCGATCTCGTATAGAAAACTATTCCGCGCGTATATAAATCAGGTCCGCGGCGCCGAACCGTAGTAACGGGACCTCTGGCTGATACATCGGGTTCGTGTCGGGCTCGTAGCCAAACACTAGCTTTACTTTGTTGTCTGGGTCGACTTTGCTAGCGAGAGACAGAGAGAGGTGATGAAAGGCTGCTCCAACAGAACTTATTGTTTCAGAGGAAACACGAACACAGTGTACAGTCGAGTCTTAACAGCTTACTTACAGCTGGACTACACTGCCCACGAGGCTACATTCTTTTTATGTGGAGTGAATAAATAAAAGTATATTTACAGTGGCCCCTAGAGACAAAGCACATACAAACTCTAAAACGCAACGGAAGTGCTCCAGGATGCCAGGGGCCGTGTTGAGCTTTTGTTACCTAGAGGCTACACAAGCAAGGAAGTACCAGCAATCGGATTGGGTGTGTGGTAGTAACAGGTAAATATATATATATAAAACAATAGACATATGAATTCGATTGTGTAATTTGAGTGATCTAGTAGCTCTGTTTTGGAAGTTAACACTAGAAATGTGTTTTGGAGTTTGTACGTGCTTCGTCTGTAGGGGCCCCCATAAATATTTATATATAAACATACATAAAGAAAACCATGTTTTTTTACATTACTAATTCCTTTTGTGCATAATTTTATATTGTTGCTGATAATTAATTAATTAATTAATTAATTAAAGCAACAAAACAACCTGAAGAGCCGGTTCTCTAAAAGGAGCCGGAAATCCCATCACTAGTGTCCGCTACGTTGAAACGCTCGGGCCGCTCTGCCCGCCACAGTTTCACACTGGTCATGTGACTGCATGGCCACATCTGATTGGTAAAAAAGTTACCGGAAACGCCACTGGCCGCATGTGTTAAACTAATTATTTTTTTAAAAAAGTAACGAGTCGAATTTTGCAAATGTAGCAGAGTAAAAGTACCGTTTCTTCTTCATAAATGTACTCAAGTAAAAGTAAAAAGTATCGCGCAAAAAAGGTACTTTAAAAGTACATTTTTTTTCAAAAACTTACTCAAGTAAATGTAACGGAGTAAATGTAACTCGTTACTACCCACCTCTGCATACAGGGGGCGTCCTGATAAAACATGGCAGCCTCATGTTTCCTTCATGCTTTTACCTGCAGCACCGAGGATCTAACACCTGAGCTCAAGGTTTCCCAGCCCAGGGTGGAGTCTGTCTTAGATATGAAGTTAAATAAACACAAGTTATTACAGTTTACAGGAAGCGTAGTGACATGGAATAACTTTAACATCATGCAGTTATCTGTAGAGAAGCGTTTGGCTGATCAGAAGAGTGAAATGTTTGTGTCAGATTTGTATTGCTGGATTGTCATTTATGCCTAGAAATATATATTTGTATATGCTTAGAAGTATATAATCGTTTGTCTCATCCTAGGAGGTCTGTAACAACTGTGTAGCATGAAGAGGGGGGTGCGTTCACTCCTCTCCAGAGTGTTCTGGCATAGATCACGCACCTCTCTGGATCATGAGCAAGGTCGTATCTTCTCTTCTGATATATGGTATAGCAAACACACGTATATCTGTTTAAGTCTAAGTGCCTTTGTTTAGATGAGCAGCAGGTTTAGGGAAGTCTTTATGGGGTCACACTCTGACCACACACACGCACACCGCACAGACACGGTACTCTTTGTGTGTATGTAGACGTCATATGTTAATGAACCTATGCATATTCATGTAACCTCAATAAAGAGCAGTGTTACGAGGGAGCGGACGAGAGCGACTGGGGTCAAGCGAAGGAACGGCGTTTGTCCGGTTCTCTCCTGTGCACGAGAAACTCGAAACTTCGCCTGCTCGGTGTTTAATGCTTTTTGCTGTGTAGTTGAATAGTCTTGAACATTCCAGCGAATAGGTTTATGCTACAAACCTCAGTTTGGTGTTCTCGAGTTCTGCAGTCTGATAAAACCGACCTCCGCATCAAATCATTTTACTTGATAAGTCCGGATACTTCTTTCTCCTGTGCTTGAATTTTACTTTTGCAGCAGCATTCATTTCAAAAAGCTTAGCGATAACTGAGTTCCTCTCAGCTGTTCATCAAAATGGTCTACCTTAGTAGTTAACTTTTTTATAGCCTCAACAAGAGCAGAGTCGGATCTTTGTCATGGCTCTTAAGCTTCAAGGCAGGAGCTGTGGACTGGATGCTGCCTGCAACCTCCGTGTAGTCGTGTTCACATGTGGAAGAGGCTATACCAGGTTTATCCTCTTTTCTCGGTCGGCATGTCAGACTTCTGGTTCTGGGGACGTGTTCAACATAGGGAAAAACATTCGGGGCGGGTAAAGGTGAGGCGACAAACACACACGTGCCCACCAGCTTACCGCCAACCTGTAACTGTAACACTGAGTACTTCCTGTGCGTACCTGTGTTGTAGCGGGACACAGGCTGGTTTGTGTTTGCACTCTGAAGGAAACAAAGTTTCATAGAACACATTTTCTTTGCTTTTGTTTTATTGCAGCTGTTCTAACAGAACTTTTTTCATCGATGACTCAGGCCGAGTTGTCACAGATCAGAGGAAAACGTCCTCGGCTAGGCCGTGATTCTGGATTGGTCTCAGGTCCTCTCGGTAGTCCTTGCCATCAGTCTGACTTTTTCTTGCTTTTTTTGTGGCCTCCCAGCGGAGGCGCTAACAGTGGCGTGCCATCTTCATCGACCACAGTGGGGCGGGCCTTAAAGCACAGGTAGCAGAAGCAGGCGCCGATGGTAAGTGGAAAGGCAACCAGAAAGCAGCCGAGCAGCGGCGTGTGGCTGAAGACGGGCTGTGTACGAGAAACATACAGTCAGACTATTTAAACAGGAAGCAGCATGATGATGATGATGATGATGTGACTTACTGCCAGCGTGACTCTGGTATCATAAACGAGGCGTCGGACTCGTTGAAGGGCGCCGTTTCCTCCGTGACCCTAAGGTAAAGAGCAGACAGATGTTCAGAATCTAGCAGCTGCTTCCTGTCTGGAGGTGAGCCTCACCTGACTCACCTGCACGCTGCCGTTCAGCACGCCATCCAGGAAGTCCAGCAGGTTCTGCTCCGTTTGCACAGTGCCAGGGGGCAGGAAGTAGCCATCATTGGACAGATTCACCACGATGAATGTGGGCACAATGATCTCACTGTTGAAAACAATGACAAGTCAGAGGCGTCCAATCAGAGGAGTGAAGCTGATGTCAGAGGTGAAAACTCACCCCATCACCAGGCCGCTGATGTAATCAGAGCCGGCCATGAAGCCGAAGTACATCTCCCTGAAAGGGCGGGGTCAGACAAGAGTGGGCGGAGAAAGGTAGAGAGAGAGAATGAGATCGGAGTTCGCGCCCTGTTTCCTGTACTTTTCAGAATAAAAGTCTGACCTGCTGTAGATCTCTCTGTGCTCTGCAGCCACACTTTCCAACAGACTCTTGTACCTGAACAGGTGACAGGAAATGCTTCAGAGCACAGTCACAGGTAAATTTTACCCTGAAGATGAGTACTTAGATACTTGGAACTTTTTATTGTCATTGTGCAGTTGCTTGCACAGCACAATTCGAATGCAAGACCACAAAGATGCAAAAGTAAAGAAAACAACATACAAAGGAAAAAAACAATATAAGTAATATAAGTACACTATATTCATGGTGTATGAGTTACAGAAACATTGAGGGGGTGTGTACAAGGACAATAATATAAAATCATAAATAAATAAGGGTGGAGGGGCTATGGTCACTAAGGATGGGACAGTAACTGCACAACCGCCAGAATATTGCACAGAGAGAGAGCAGATGGGGTTACCTGAGACTTTCTTCACACAGGTGCTTCTCCTCCACCAACGCCAACAGCACCAGCTTACCTGCAGAACAGAGGCGGAGTCACTGCACCTGAGCCAATCAGCAACCAGTGAGTGAAATCCAGGCATTTCAGTGCTTTGTCCCAAACAGACCCGCCTGCTTCCAGTTTCATTATTGTTCAGGTGAACGTCTCCCTGACAGGAAACTCCATGAACAGATGGGTCTGTTTCCAAAGTCAAAGTTGTTCAGTGCTTTGGCTGAAGGTACCTGATGACATCACAGTGCACTCAGGTGTTCTGTGGTACCTGTCTCTCCCATGGCATACAGAGTGTAGCTGTCGATCTGGGAGAAGTTTGGGAATCGTTCTCTGTTAATCCACAACTTCAGGTCCCCGTCACGTTCCTCTGAAAGACAGTAAGCAGCTTGTTTAAGTCAGGTGAAATGCACACAGCAAATGCATGAATTCCCCATGTCAGTCTGATTTGTAACAGAAGCGTTTTCTCAGAAGAGCTGACAGCAGATACAAAGCTCCATGTGCACATGAAGGAGTTACTAACCACATCAACCACACAAGATGTGAGACATCTTATTTCAAAGGATTCCTCAGTCTGCTTTTACTGCCACAACTTCCAATGACTGTGATCAGTTCAAAGTTCAAGCCTGGATCCTTTTAGCCTAGTTTAACCTGACTTCCATGCTGGATCTCATTGTCACACACCTGCACTTCTTCCTGCTGACATTACTCCTCCTACAGATTCTCCCTATTATCAGTCAGTGTCCTTCAACTGGGTGCACAGTGAGATTCAGCACTGACACAGCTCTGCTACGCTGGTGATGCTCAGCTGTATTTCTGTTAAACCTGAGTGAACACTTTAATGGATCTTCAGACTTCTTCGTTCTCAGTCCTGGTAAACTGAGCTTCTTGTTTGTGGTCCTGATAGCTTCTCTAAGGAGGTTATATCGGTTCCCTCATCAACAATATTAAATATTGGTGTTATTTTATCTATCTGGTCCAGAACTCAGCAGGCAGGACTGACTAAACAATTCTTGTTTCCCTTTGCCGTCTTCATTTTAAAATTGCATTGTTTTTATAGTTAATATTTACAGTTCAGAGCTAAAGTGTGTGCAGGACCATATGTTTTATTGTGTGAAGTATGTCTGTGAAGGTTCTCAGTCATCCAGGTCATCGTAGTCTAAGGAGCTTGGAAAGAAAAGCGTCTGGACTTCTTTAAGTTGCTTGAAGACGTTTCACCTCTCACCCTGGCTGATTGTGACACCCGCTTTCACACCTCGGCTCATGTGATCAGGTAGAGGATCATCAGGGGGTCCTTTTGTCCCTCTTTGGGGGGAAACTCCCACTGGGTTTAAATCTGGGACTCTCCATCATTTGACCTTAGAACTGAAGAAAATTCTCAGATGAGAGGTGAAACGTCTTCAAGCAACTCAAAGAAGTCCAGACGCTTTTCTTTGCAAGCTCCTTAGACTTTATTGTGTGAAGTTACTGTGTTGTAGCTGTACAACACGATTTTCAATTTTTTTTGTACAAACAAGTTTTGGTGGCTGAAGACATTTGTGCAGAGCTGTAGCTTTTTTGCTGTTATTTAATATTCCACGAGAAAGAGTTCTGTTGGCCTGTTCATCAAAATTAACTCACCGCTGTAGGTGAAGTAAGTCCCATCTTTAAATACCACCACAGCAGGCAGAGTGGACAGAGACACCGCCTGAAATAAAGACAGATTATCTACAGACTGGGACGCAGATTATCTACAGATAAAGACGCAGATTATCTGCAGACGCAGATTATCTGCAGATTATCCACAGATTATCTACAGACGCAGATTATCTGCAGATTATCCACAGATTATCTACAGATGCAGATTATCTACAGACGCAGATTATCTGCAGATTATCCACAGATTATCTACGGACACAGATTATCTAAAGACGCAGATTATCTAGGGACGCAGATTATCTACAGACGCAGATTATCTACAGACGCAGATTATCCACAGATTATCTACGGACACAGATTATCTACGGACACAGATTATCTACGGACACAGATTATCTACAGACGCAGATTATCTACAGACGCAGATTATCTACAGACGCAGATTATCTACAGACGCAGATTATCTACGGACGCAGATTATCTACGGACGCAGATTATCTACGGACGCAGATTATCTACAGACGCAGATTATCCACAGATTATCTACGGACACAGATTATCTACGGACACAGATTATCTACAGATAAAGACACAGATTATCTACGGACACAGATTATCTACAGATAAAGACACAGATTATCTACGGACTCAGATTATTAGAGTTAGTTTTGAGAAATCTCGCAAAAGTTCATTGTAATTTTTTTTCTCCCATGTCCCTTGCGGGGCTCCGTATTATCTACAGACTCAGATTATCTACAGACTTGGACGCAGACATGTTCGTCCAGGGTGGGAATGATGAGTATAAACATGTCTTTTTAAAGGAACACACTGACGTTCCAGGAAAATATTACACCTGCTGCTGGATGTCCACCACATTTTGAAACCTTGTGGACATAGGGGGGATTTTTAAAGTGTTTTAAAAAGTTTTGTCTCAGCATGTGGATAAGGTCAGCTCGATCAGGTGATGGACACGTTTGACCAACAGACGATAGAGTTTTCTGACCTTCGGTAGGACGCCTCTGCTGGTTGAGAAGAAGTAAGTGTGGACAATCAGCTGCTCAGCGACTGACGTGTAGTTTCCCTGAAACACACCACAGGTCAGTTGTGTGTGTGTGTGTGTGTGTGTGTGTGTGTGTGTGTGTGTGTGTGTGTGTGTGTGTGTGTACGTACCTTTAGCGGTGACGTGGCTCCTACATAAACAAACATGACATCATGGCGGCTCATGGCGTGCTGGAAGAGCTGCACACTACTAAGTGATCGAACCAGCGGCCTGAGCAATAAGACAGATTCCCAATGTGATATCATTGTGACATCACCGTCATGTTAAACATCATTTTCCCTTATTTTGTGTCGGCTGTCTAAACTCACCCAGCAATCCGATTAGCAAAGTCCATTATTCCATCTTTGGTTCTCACGCCTGAATAATTATATTTTATATTCTTCTTTAACCTGGAAACAGGAAACAGCTGGTTAAAGATCTGCAGCATGCCTGCATCACTGTCACACCTGTCACACCTGACCATGGTGTATCTCTGCCCGTTATACCACCTGACTGAGGTGCATCTGATGGTGTAAAATGAAACACCTTGTGGTGTTTGGAGCTGCGGTTTCAGTCAGTGGATCTTATGTGTGTGTGGCGTCACAGTGAGGACTTACATAAGGATGGCTGGATACGTTCTGACGCGAAACTCTTTGGCCAAACCTTCAGACAGAGAGAACACATCTGACCTCTGGGCTTTTATTTTGACAGTCACTGACAACAATTTGCTGGTAAATCAGTGCTTTAATTTTTACAGTGACTGACCGGTGTTGGCAGTTGCATCTGATTTGCCGACATGGACCGGAGAGCCGAGACTCCTATATTCTGATCCAATCTGATGCCAAACCGGATCCAGTTGTTTACAGAACGTACACCAGGGGGCGTAAAACTGCAGCGAGACACGACAGGGGCAGACGACACTCAGAAACACTCAAGAAGTACTCAGAAGATACACAATTGCATGACAAGTACTCTGAAATGAACTGCAATACAGTCTCAGAGGATGTTACTAACGTCCAATATCAGATTTCTCTCTGCTTTCAAAGCAAAATCGCTCTGCTCTGATTGGACCCGACTGTAGGATCAGGTAATCGCTCTGCTCTGATTGGACCCGACTGTGATGCAGGTGGAATGTCACCTGTGTTTTTCGTGCTTTTATCAAACAGGGTCAGTGCGGACGTGTTCTTTATCACGTGGAGTACCGCTCGGCTCCATCCTCAGACCTGTTCAGCTTGCATCTGTTTCCCTTCAGTTACTTAATCTGCAGGTATGCTCAGGTGGCCTCAGATTTCTACTGTCTTTGAACTGAACTTGGATTAAGTCTTTGTTCTTGATCCTAATCATATTTTTTTTTACCCTGGGCAAACAATTACCAATCTGTACAACCTCTTAATCAGTGATCATTGATCACCCCCCATCCCCCCGAGACCATGCAGTGCTTTTCGTGTTCTTGGTTCTTCTTGTTCGGTTGTGTTTTAACGCTGCTGCATTCTGTGAAGCACGACGTTTAGAAAGCTGCTGCAGACACGTAGTGTTTAGTATTATTATTAATAAGTACAAATAAAAATAAGTAAAGTACACACAGTACACAGAGTAAACTCATCTGTACCTTGATGAGCCAGATTTCATCGTCTCCTTTTGTCTCCATGAAGCTGAAAAGACGATCAATCAGCCTGATTAGTGATTACTGATCATCAACCTAAAGTCAGTTAAATTCAACATTCAGTTTGAACTCACGAATCATCGAGCTCCTCCACGAACGCCGCCGCAGACGCAAACAGCAGCACTGACCACACACACACACACACACACACACACACACACAGGTCCATTAACTTAGTCTCCAGGCCATTTGACCCCGATCCCACTGATCATGCTCTGATACTTCAGGCCTTCGTTCACCTGATACATTGAGTCACATGACTCCATCAGACGTGGAGTATCAATACCTCCAATTAAAACTTTCAGATTAAAGTTTAATCTCACAAACATCAATCTGTGATCAGATGATTTGGGACTGGCTCAGGGGGAAGCTGATTCTTAAAAATGGACTGTATGTATTATTGTAGGGTCTACCTTACAATATAAAGCACCTTGAGGCGACTGCTGTTATGATTTGGAGCTATATAGATAAATAAAATTGAATTGATTTCAGCTGAAACCAGAAACAGATTCAGACTGTTTTCAGATTAACAGCTCAGTAATCTGACTGTAATCCATCTGTAGGTTCTCGAGTCTCGAGCTGCCCTTTCCTCACACTCTGAAGCTACGATAAAGAGGAAGAAAGTTTGGACGTACCTGAGAGCAGGACTGTGGTCCTCCTGTCCGCCATAATGGCTGAAACTGGATTAACAGCACAGAACTAATCTGCTAACACAGAACACACTGCTAATCTTACAGATTAGCAGGCTGCATTCAACCCACTCAAACTTTATTCACAGCTGCTTCACATCAACAACAAATGCACAGCTGACATTAAAGCTGCGGGAGGCCAGAGGAGACCAGCAGGGGGCACCACTGCACCAGAGGGAGACAGGAAAGAAGGACAGAAGAGGAAAGAGATTTGGAGAAAAGGAAGTGATGAAGAAGAAAGGAGGAGAAAATGGACAAGCGGTTTAATGTTTTCTGCTCTACTGATCTATCTATCTAGATAGATAGATTGATAGATAGATAGATCGATCGATCTAGGCTCAAACAGAGCTCTGAGGCGTCTGTGAGGTGGAGGTGGGGAGCAGGTGGGCTGCACTAATGAGTCACACAGATTTAAACCACACAGAGTGGAGGCTAATTGGCTCAAAGAAGGTGGGCAAGAAGATGATTGGACTACAGTGATTTGAATGCAACCATCTGCTGATATTTTTGTTTTTATGGTGCAGCATGGACGTCAAATGAAAATAACATCATCACCATCATCGTTTATTTATATAGCACTTTAAAAATACACAAGGCCGACCAAAGTGCTGAACAACAGAAACATAATAGATACCATAAGAATAATAAATACGATAAAATAATAAACATAGCGAAAACAATAAAATACAAGTCAGTCAACCACTGAATCAAAAGCCAGTGAATAAAAATGCGTTTTCAATCTGGATTTAAAAACCAGCACTGATGTCGATCGCCTAATGTGAAGAGGAAGATTAGCTCAGGACCCACGATAGAGAACGCTCGGTCTCCTCTCAGTTTCAGCCCTGATTTGGGGACTGAGAGCCACAGCTGCTCAGCTGACCGGAGCGAACGAGTGGGGACATAGGGCTTCAGCAAATCAGACAGATACGCAGGTGCCAGACCATTTAAAGATTTAAAAACCAATAAAAGAACTTTAAAATGAATCCTAAATTCAATTGGAAGCCAGTGCAGGGAGGCCAGAACCAGAGTAATGTGCTCAAATGTCCTTCTACCAGATAAAAACTGTGCCGCAGCATTCTGGACTAGTTGCAGGCGTGTCCGGTCCAACCCCTATTAAAAGGGAGTTACAATAATCCAAGCGTGAGGTTATAAAAGCGTGGATAACAGTCTCCAAGTCACGCCTTGAAAGAAAAGGTTTAACCTTCGACAGACGCCTGAGATGATAGAATGATGATTTCACCACCGCATTCACGTGGCCATCAAGAGTAAGTGCAGAGTCGATTTTTAACCCAAGATTGGTAATCGAGCTCTTCAGGTGAGGGGTCAGAGCAGCAAGGTCAACATCAGGGATATCAGAGGAACGATTCGGGCCGAACAGAATTGCTTCCATTTTACGTTCATTAAAATTTAAAAAGTTTTGAGCCATCCATGACTTAACATCACTGAGGCAATCAAGCAGGAGTCTAATTTGGGAGCTATCAGAACGACTGAAAGGAAAATAAAGCTGGCAATCATCAGCATATAGACGAAATGAAACTTTATGTTTACGAAAGATCGCACCCAGTGGTGCATGTTCTTAATGTTCTGACTCAAGATCCCATGTTAAAGAGTTTCTACATGCTTTACAGTACTGTGAAATTAATTTATATAGCATCCACAAATTGTCACTAGTTGATTCTTTACCAGTGTGTGCTTAATAATGAGACTTTACAGGGCAGCTTTCATTTTTTATTTTTGCATATAATTTGTAGCATTACACATCCTGGTTCATTTGAAGGTAAAAAACAACAATCCGGCTTTTTTAACATTTCAGGGTTTGATCTTTAGAAGTTTTGGAGATGTTGATGCTCAAACACTGCTGCAGATTTCAAATTTCAATCACGCCTCACACATCATCATGTTTCTGTGGTAAAAAAAAACCTGAAGAAATTTAGCTTGAACTGAACTTTACTGACAAATTAATCAGAAAACCGAATCGATCACATCACAGGAAAATCAATCAATATTCACATGAAGCTCAAGTTTCCAATCAGCTGCGTAACCGTGAGTAACACAGTGATGTCATCACCATCAAAGGCCTGCATCACTCCCTGATCTCATTTCGTCTCTCCATCTGATCAAAACCTTTGACCAGTAAGAGCAGAACCACGAGGGCAGCATCACAGAGGAAGTTTGGCCTCGAGCACGGCGCCGTCAGATGAACTGGCGTCGGTGTGGCCCACGTGCTGCCTCGGTGTGGTGGAGTCCAAGGGGTTAGCGGTGGCCTCTGAGAACGCCTGCCTCTCTGATCTTCTGCTCGAGCCGTCGGCATCGCTCTCCATCCAGCACGACTTGCTGTCAGACACTGAGGATAGGCGGTTCTGAGCCTGGTGGCCATTGGTCCTGACGCTGGCATTAAGTCGACCTTTTGGCGAGCTGGTAAAAGTGGTACAGCGAGACGAAGTTGCGCTTGAGCTGAAAGAGGAGCGCAGGTCCTTCTCCTGCAGCCGTAGCACGCTGCGAAGAAAAGGGACATAGTGACCAATGGCAGCGCGGTACTTTGGGTGTGTGATGGCATAGATAATGGGGTTGTGGATGGCAGAGGCCTTGGCGATGACAGCTGGCACCGAGTTCATGTATGGAGTCAGCAGGTGTGCGTAGCCGGCGGTGGCGGTGAGAGCAACCACAGAGTATGGCGACCAGGAAACGATGAAGAGCAGGATTACTACCAGAGCCACCTTAGCCATTCGCCACTCGCTGCGCAGACGCTCATATGCCTTGTTGACCTCGCCACAGTTCAGCTGCTCTATTTCCCGCCCCGCCTGCTGCACTGCCCGGAAAATGGCAAAGTAGCACGCAGCAATGACAGCGAGTGGGATGAAGAAGACGAAGGAGAACAGCAGGAGGGTGTAAGTGCGTACAGCAGCTGTAAAGCTCATGTAGTCCCAGCTGCAGGATGTCTGCAGGCCTTCAGGGACGTAGGCGCTCCACCCGAAGAACGGCGGCAGACTCCAGCCCAGAGAGTACAGCCACACAACTGCCACCACCACCAACACTCTCTGATGACTCACCCCACCCAGCATCGCCAGAGGACGCGTGATAGCCAGGCAACGGTCCACCGCAATTGCCGTCAGCGTTATCATGGAGGTGATGCCAAAGAGAGCACCGCAGAAGGCATACAGCTCGCAGGCCAGCTCCCCAAACACCCAGCGGTGATGCAGGCTGGCCACAAAGAAGACCGGAGACTGTGTCAAGGACATCAGGAAGTCGGCGGCCGCCAAGTTAACCACTAGCAGGTTGCTGGGCGACCTCAGCGTCCGACTGCGACAGAACACGTAGATGACCAGAGCGTTTCCCAGCATGCCTGTTACCCCTACCAACAGGATGACTGAGCCAATGATGTAGTGGGCGTGGTCAGGGACATCCACGGTAGGAAACAGGTGAGACTGGGCGCGAGCACTCTGTGTAGGGGCGTGGTCAGGCAGGTGGAGCAGTTTAGACATCCTAACCTGGTGATGGTGCTCAGTGCAGTTTCCACCCAGAGGGCACAGAGCTGACTTCCTGCTCGAGTGGATGTGACTCATTGCGATGGCAGCCGGATGCCGGCAGGACGTCCGTGTGGCGTTAACAGGATTTCCGTCGGATGATGCTGAACGCTAACCGGATCGGTTGGATGTGGGCTCGAGCTCTCTTAGTTGGCTCTGCGTGCCGGCTCGGTCAGGCTGCGGCTCTTTATGTTGGCCTGATCGATGGATGGCGGCGCATTATCGAGTTGACCGATCCATTAACTCTCTGCACTCGGAGAAGAAGTAAACATCTGGATCAGATATGACCTGATTGCTGCAGGTTAATGTGGGCCGTTTCTGAGGTTAATGAGCTTTTAGTGAAAACACAGTCAGATGTTCATTTATAGGTCACAGTGTTTCCTGTCCAAGTCCTAGAAATGAGCCAAATCATTAAGTCATGCCATTAGTCAAGGACAGAGGGGAAAACGGATGGTTTTGTTTTTCAGCGTTCAGAGCTCAGAGGTCAGTTTGTTCTTCCACTGAAATGGCCCAAAGACACAACCATGAAGAGGAGAGATCTGTGCAGTGTCACAGCGAGACGTCGTAATCTCAGTATCTCAATACATTTTATTTGTGGGCGCCCTACTAAACCCAAGCGTACCACGCATAAAAGACAAGTAGTAAAAACCAGCATTGGACAACAATACTGAAGTCAATGTCAGAGAGGGTGAGCCAGTTTAAACAGATGGGACTCTTCCCCATAGTGGTGAGACGGGCAGAGGGAACAATCGGGTGAACGGCAGATGAAGACCCACGAGAATGAGAGGGAACGGCAACGTGGAGTGACTCACACAAGCAGGGATTGCCCAGGTTAGGGATACGTATGACAGCATTATTCTGAAGCAGAAAGTGGAACGACACCTGAGGAGAGGGCAGGTTGGAGGAGCTGCCACTATCAATGGAAAACCTGTGGGATTTGGTTAGAGTGGAAGCTGTGCTGACAAACTTTATTTTTATTACTACAGAGTTTGAGAAAATAGGAGGAGAGCCATGTTTTAACCTCCATGAGGCAGTCACAGAGGGGGATGGGTGGAAGGCTGAAACTGGGTTTGGAGGAAATATACAGCTGAGTGTCATCTGAGGAAAACCGGCAGACACAGGAAGTGTGTCACGGGCTGCGACGGCAGACCGTGGAGTTGTAGAGAAAGTAGGGCCCAAACGCGAGACTCAAGTGAAGGACAGTGGATTTATTTATGGCGAGTGGACAGAAACGACAACTATATACAATTCAAGCACTGTGACTCCTGTGGCGATTCCTCTAAGAATCCCACACAGTGCACGTGTCCATAGCAGTGAAAAGGTGACAACTCCAAAAACCCGATTCCACTCCGTGATTTCCCCTCGTGACGACGTTCCTGACTCCCGACTCCTGGTGACACAAAAACACACACAGCTCAGCAGGCAGCCTTTAGTAGCGAAGCCGATCACAACACACTAATCTACGGAGGTACTTAACAGGTTCGACTTAGTATAATCCCGCGCCGACTGGGGCTCCGCCACCTTCTTAAATAAGGCGCCCCTCATGAAGCCATCAGCTGCAGCTGGTGAGGGCTAATGGGCGGCAGGTGCGGCAGTCCCCAGTGCAGGAACACTTCCGGGTCGCAGTCCCCTCAGCGACCCCAAAACATCCGGGAGCACCCAGGGAGAAAGGACAAAAAGGGAGAGAAAACCACCATAACATATGGAAAAACATACAAGAAATACATGAGCTCTGGGTCATCAGACCCAGACCATGACAAAGTGAACTTTCAATAATGGAGGAGCAGTCCCAGTACCGAGAAAAGAGTCAATAATGGTGGTAATAAGAGGGACCAGTGAGGTAAGAATATAAAAATCCTTTAATTGACGCACAAGCGGAAACGCTCCTTCATGCATCGAGGATGCAGCAGTCTGTCACTGAAGCAGCTCTGCAGCAACATCTGCATGCATGGGGTGGGAGACTCTGTCCATCAGAGATGTTATTTTGGCCACAGTCCTTCTGTCTCCACCACCTGCACTGGGTCCAGGGTGCATCCCAGAACAGAGCTGGCCTTCCTAATGAGTTTATCCAACCTCTTCCTCTCAGCTGCTGATAAACTGCTGCTCCAACATACCACACTGTAAAAATGACAGATGCTACCACAGAGTCATAGAAGGTCTTTAAAAGCACTCCCTGTGCTTCAAATGACCTCAGCCGCCTCAGCAGGTGGAGTCTGCTCTGACCCTTCCTGTAAAGAGCATCAGTGTTGTGGCTCCAGTCCAGTTTATTATTCAGGTGAACACCCAGGTACCTATAGGAGTCCACTATCTCAATGTCCACTCCCTGGATGTTCACCGGTGTCAGTGTGGTGGGTCTGCGTCTCCAGAAGTCCACCACCAAGAAAAGCTTAGACTAGGACAGTGGGAAGAGGGTCCCTGGGGAGATGATTTAGACTCTTGAATCATTACTGATACATCTGATACTGAGGGGAGAGTGAAACGTGAACATTAGTAAATGGTAAACAAAGACTACAGATCTCAAGCTGCAGGTGGATACAGAGCTGCAAAGGATACAAGAGAGAGTTAGGTTAGAGAAGGAAAAGAGTGTGGAGATGCAGGAATATTGTTAAACAAAGGAACTTTGGGTTACATGCACGAGAATAGAATAAACCACAATAGTATTTAGATTTGGCCGAGGCAGTACAGTTCTTATGAAACAGAATGTGATTATTAAACATTTCTTTCTTAAAGAGGAATTTTGGTTGGCGCCCCTTAGATTTGAGAAACCCAACACGTTCTCACTCCCTAAGCGTAATATTTTACACTCGGTGACAAATCGTCAACATTTTACGCTCTCAGTTACCCAACACGTTCCTAAATGACAACATCGGAAAAAGGAGAACACATGAGAACCCTTTGGACTTTGTGAATCTACACATGTTCGTTCATTTTCCTAAAATCGCTTTGGAAAACACTATTTTACGCCATTTAACTGCTGGTTAGGGTTATGGATAAGGTTAGGTTTAGGGCTGGAATACATGGCTGGAACATCTATTACCGTGGGACCAAAAATAATACAAAAAAATAAAAAAAATGATTACAAATTTTTTTAAAAACATTTTTTAATAAGAGAAGTCAGTGAAACAGTTTGATTGAAAAACAAGAAGACGCCATAGATAGAAACACATTTGTGAAAAGCTCCTCATTTATGTCTCTAAAATGTAGACTTAAAGCCGGATGTTTAGAAAGCTTCTCTTTTTTCCTGACAAAATAAATAAATGAATAAATAAATATAACCCGGGTGAAAAAAAGCGACAGTGCAAATTCTCTGTAACAATCACAGAGCCCCTTACATCTGGATACTTCGCAGTTTTTTTAAGGACCAGAAGACTCACAGAAATGCTATATGTGTTAGCTAATCCGAGAGTTAGCTACAAGCTGCTGAAATATGGGACTGTTCATTTACAGTTACTGTACATGTATATACCATTACCTCTGCCACACAGCATTTTCAGTAATCTGTATTTATTTACTCTACTTTTTTAATAAAAATATATTTTCTTTATTCAATCTCTGTCTTCCTTCCCCCTCCCCAACCGGTCACAGCAGATGGCCCCGCCCCTCCCTGAGCCTGGTTCTGCTGGAGGTTTCTTCCTGTTAAAAGGGAGTTTTTCCTTCCCACTGTTGCTCATAGTGCTCATGGGGGTCATATGATTGTTAGGTTTTTCTCTCTATGTATTATTGTAGGGTCTACCTTACGATATAAAGCGCCTTGAGGCGACTGTTGTTGTGATTTGGTGCTGTATAAATAAAACTGAATTGATTTCGTTTATCTTATGTGCAGTTTTGACCTGCAGAATTTCGCTGCTGGAAGTGAAACTTGAAACAAAGCTAATGTGTGAGCTAACAGGAAATGCAGATGAGGAGTGGAATCTGTTTTTAAATTGTATTTGAAAAAAGATTTTGCTAAAACATGTTTTATTGCACACATTACTGAAGCACAAAGTCTGATGCTCATTGTCCGTCCCCCTGACGTGTGCTCAGAGTTACGTTTTTGGTTCCTGATTAATCAGAACCTGTTCAGTTCTGGCTAATTTTGAGCACTGAGTCCAGGTGAGCAGCAGGTGAGACGTCAGCTGCTTCACTCACGTTTGTGAATTATTTCCAATGAAAATAGTATTCTAGTATTCACTGATTAATAATCAGCTGACTGTCACAGCCTTATGTACTCATTGAGGCCTTTTCAAAGTTAAAAAGTGTTTAAGGCCTTCATATTTTCAAAGTAAAGGTCTGAGAGTGAATAAATAAGAACAGAAATTATTTTTTCTAAGCTTTTATTTTCATTAAAAAAGTCCACAAATAAAACTTTGTGCCGAGCCCCGTCACACCAGCTCATGTTCAGAACGCAGCTTGCTGGGAGGGGGCGTGGTGTCTGCGGACATGTCTCAGCAGCAGCTGGCGGTCCGGGCTCGAGTAGTCGCACTGTTGACATGGGAACGCCTCACCAGTGTGATGGCGGCGAGCATGGAGATCCAAACTCTTCTTCTGGATGCTGATGAGAAAAACAAAAACAACGCGGTCCAATTCTAGGGCTACCGATTGCTTTAGTAATCTATCAGTTTTTCCACAGATTAATCAGATCACACATCAGTACTGATCAATAATGAATCCTGACACAGGTGTTTCAGGACGAACTGCTCATTGGTTTCCAAACTGCAAACAACATCCGTGAAAACACAGATAAACCCTTTGATTTATGAGTCACATTCAATTTAATTTTCTATTATTCGAAATACTCGAGCAGCAGAGTTTGTGGGAGCACAGGTGTGCACCAGGTGTGTGTCAGGTGCGTGTCAGGTGTGTTACCTGCTGTAGTCACAGTGCTGACACCTGTACGGTTTCTCCTGGCTGTGAGTCCTGTAGTGTCGGAGCAGAGAGCTGCGATCGATGGACGCATACGGACACTCTGCACACCTGTACGGCTTCTCACCTGAGATCACACACGGGACGCACAACGTCACCTGACAGTCACATGACAAGGGCTCGCAGCTTTCTGTGTGTTCCCT
>NW_024582844.1:352324-379824 GCF_018398535.1 Haplochromis burtoni | reverse complement strand
TTACCTGTGTGAGTGCTCGTGTGTGTGTGTTACCTGTGTGAGTGCTCGTGTGTGTGTGTTACCTGTGTGAGTGCTCGTGTGTGTGTGTTACCTGTGTGAGTGCTCGTGTGTGTGTGTTACCTGTGTGAGTGCTCGTGTGTGTGTGTTACCTGTGTGAGTGCTCGTGTGTGTGTGTTACCTGTGTGAGTGCTCGTGTGTGTGTGTTACCTGTGTGAGTGCTCGTGTGTGTGTGTTACCTGTGTGAGTGCTCATGTGTGTGTGTTACCTGTGTGAGTCCTCAGGTGTTGCAGCAGTGAGGCCTTCAGCCGGCTGCTGTAGGAGCAGTGAGGACAGGTGAACGGTTTCTCTCCCCCATGAACGCCCAGGTGACGCCTCAGAGTCAGTTTAGAGGAGAACTTCCTGCTGAGAAGAAATGCCATGACATCACCAGGTCACGTGACTCTGTGCAGTGAGGGATTATGGGTAACGTGGTTACCTGTGGCACAGCGAGCAGCTGAAGCCCGTCTGCTTCCCGCTCTCTGCTGTCAGCTGCTCGCCGTCTCCGTTCGTCCTCCTTGTGGTTTTCCTCGTGGTCTCCATGGCGACCGGCCGTGATGCGGCCCGAGCTCTGCTGGCCTGCCTGAAAACAAACACGCACACAGGCTGTGTTCCGATTGGCTGACAGACATTCAAACTGGTTTTTAATCATTTCAGATTCTCTGTAAAAATCCATTCAGTGTTATGCTGACGACATCCAGCTTTACCTGCCCACCAACCCCAACTCTGCTCTCCCTCCACCCTCCACCACCCTCTTAGCTGAACTTAGTTCATGGTTTTCCTCCCACTTTCTTAAAGTCAACAGCAACAACTCGGAGCTTCTCCCGGTCGGCTCCAAATTATGGCTATCCAGAGCTAACTGTTTTTCTGTTACTATCAAGAACTCATCAGTTTCTACCTCTCCCTCTGTGAAAAGTTTGGCTGTCATTCTTGACAGTGCACTATCCTTTAACTCTCACTCGCTCAGCATATTTCCAACTCCGCCCCTTCTTCACTCCACATGCGCCTGCTATCCTCGTCCACAGTCTCGTTACCTGTCGGATCGACTACTGTAACTCGCTCTTACACAAAAATCCATCAACAAGCTTCAGCGTGTCCAGAACGCTGCTGCCCGCATTATTACTAGGACTCACCACTATTCTGAAGCAGCTTCACTGGCCGGCGGTTAAACTTCGCATTAATTTTAAAATACTCCTCTGTACATTTAAGGCAATTCATTCTCTCTGCCCACCATACCTCTCTGGTTCGGTACAGATCTCCATCCCATCCTGGTGCCTCAGATCCTCCTCTTCCTGTTCCTTCCTCTCGTCTTGTTTCTATGGGGGACTTGTAGTCGCTCTGCCCCTCCACTTTGGAATTCCCTCCCCCTCCGACCTCAGAAACATCACCTCATTCCCTTTTTTTAAAGTCCACCTTCTAAACCCACCTGTTCAAGACAGCCTACTGTAGAGAACCTCTCCATGCTCTTAAACTTTCTTTTATCACGTTTATTTCCTGGTTTTATGCCTCTTTTATTTGCTGTACAGTGTCCCTTTTAAATAAAATGTATTATTATTATTATTATTATTATTATTACTATTGTTATTATTACCTGTCAAGAAGCTCCGCCTCCTTACGCTTTGCACGTCCAATCAGCTGGCTCCTCCATCCATCTGCAGAAAACTGATCAGTGTTAGTGTTCTTATTGATTACTGATCGATGGTACAGAGCTGGGCACTCACTGTGTTTCCGTGGTTTTTCAGGAGCGCTTCTCAGCGTGCTGTTTTCGAACTTCCTGTGACAGACCGCCACCGCGGTTTTCTTCTTCTTCTCTTCCCGCTCCCTCCTCCTTTTCCTCCTCTGGCTACAGCGGCTCCTCCAGTGATGCTCCACCTCCTCCCAACTGTCGGCCATCCAGTTGCAGCGCACGCAGCCGAAACCGCCGCTGGCACGGTGTGACCTGACATGGACATCAAGCAGCCGCCGCGACGGCAGTTTTAATGGGCAGAGCAGACACAGCAGGCTGGGGGGCGGAGCCTTCGCTTTGTTGTTGGCACTGCTGTCATGTGGTTTCGTGAGCTGTGTGGACGGTGAGGAAGAAGGAAGAGGAGGAGCTCTGACTGCAGAGATCCGACACAGCCCAAGGGTCATCAGGTGGGCGGACTGCGCCAACTCCTCTTGGGAGGCGGGGGTGTCGGCCAGAGAGGATAAAGAGCCCCCCTTCAGAGTGAAGATGGAGGAGTCCTCCTCCTGCTCCTCTTCCTCTTCCTCAAAGAGTGTGGTGACCTGCATACAAACCACAAGATTAAGGTGTGGCTACCAGGTGTAAGGACACCTTCAGAATAAAATAAGATAAATAAATCAAAAAATAAATACATTTCAACTTAATTTGAAAAGCTAAATCATAAATAACCGTCTGACTATGAACTTCATATTGTTTCACCTTTTAAAATAAAAGCTCAAAATCATTCTGTTCTCTGTGTGTGTGTGTGTGTGTGTGTGTGAGGTTATCACCTCACAGGTGTGGGCCACCTGCAGCCCGCCCTCACTGCTGATGTCACAGGTAGCCGGGCTCAGGTTGTCCAGCATGTTGTAGAGCAGGAAGTCCTCATCTTCGTCACTCTGCTTTAGCTGATAGGGTGACGCTCCCTGCTGGAGCCCCGCCTCTGCCCCGTCCAGATAGGCGTTGGGGCGGTGCGTGAGCAGCAGGTGGCTGTTAATGGAGGCTTTGATGCCACAGGTGAACTGACAGAGCTTACAGCGATAAAGCTCCACCAGGAAGGACTCCACTAGCCCCGCCCCCACGCCCTCCACCTCAGCGCAGTACAGGCTGGAGCTCACAGCTCCGCCCCCCAACTGCAGGGTCACAGGGCTGATGTCACGGTACCGCTGCTTCACCCACGACATCGCTATGACATCACCATGACATCACGGTGTGAGGTCCGTCCTTTGGCCCTGCTGGAACACAGTCAGTGTAAATAGGATTTATCTCAAAAAACCGCCTGAATTCAAACACTGACCAATCAGAGCGCAGCAGAACCGAACATCCGTCCAGATATCAGCAGCAGTCTTCGTTATTCTACTTTATTCCACAGTCCCAGTACTCTGACTACTCTGAGTACTTAGAGTACCAACCCCTCTGCTTGATGACGAAACGTACCTTAAGCCGAATGATTGGCTGATCTAGGGCAGCGCGTTCGCCGTCCGCTTTAGCTAGGCTCGCGCGGGAAGTGCAAAGACGCGGAGAAGGCTAGCAGGCTAACGGCTAACAGTGTTTCAGAGCAGGAACGAATCGATACGTCACTAATAGATCAATAAATGAGCTCCCAGGTGAGACTGCGGAGCGCCTCACTAAAACTCACCTGCTCCTCTTTGTTTACATCCGCTCCTATTTCTTCTTCTACGGTTTATTCGGCTCCTCGGAGCCCGCCGGCCGCTCTGCTGCCCCCAGAGGAGGCTTTAAAACCGACAGCACAGAGCTCAGGTTTAAAACGGAGAGAGCACGAACCAAACCGGCTCCCTGTTTTCAGGATTACACAAAGTCTGTCGGACACACTGTTCAGATTATCAGATTACATGAGATTAACTTCAGTTCACTCTTTCACAATAAAAGCTCCAAATGTTTTGTTTGCTTTAGTTTAAATCTGGCTTTTAAGTCCAGCATGTATCTTTATAACATTTATTTGAGTGTGACGGTGATAGTGTGAACTGATGGGGGGGGGGGGGGGGGGGGGGGGGGGGGGGGGGGGGGGGGCTGTCACATGTCTCTATGGTAACCATATGCGTTAACAGCAGAAGAGAAATGAGGAGAAAATCAGGTCACGTGACCTGGCTGTTTTTTCCTGTCTAACAGGAAGTGTTTGACAGACGTCAGTGAAACAGGAATCAGCCGCATAGCGTGACAGCAAGTTCACACTGTGCAGTGTTGCATGACAAGCTGTGACCGCACACTCACAGACACATACACACGTGTTTGCCCACGTTGGTGGTCCTCAGAGCGCTTCACTCTCTGTTACATAATCAAGAAGGTTTATCCATAAACAACAGGAATGTCTTAAAGACATAAAGACCTGGATGGCCGCTAACTTTCTGCTTCTTAATTCAGATCAAACTGAGGTTATTGTACTCGGCCCTGAAAATCTTAGAAATATGGTATCTAAGCCAGATTCTTACTCTGGATGGCATTACCTTGGCCTCCAGTAACACTGTGAGGAACCTTGGAGTCATTTTTGACCAGGACATGTCCTTCAACGCACATATTAAACAAATATGTAAGACTGCTTTCTTCCATTTGTGCAACATCTCTAAAGTTAGAAATATCCTGTCTCAGAGTGACGCTGAAAAACTAGTTCATGCATTTATTACTTCCAGGCTGGACGACTGTAATTCATTATTATCAGGATGTCCTAAAAACTCCCTGAAAAGCCTTCAGCTGATCCAAAATGCTGCAGCAAGAGTCCTGACAGGGACTAGAAAGAGAGAGCAGATTTCTCCTGTTTTGGCTTCCTGTTAAATCCAGAATTCAAAATCCTGCTCCTCACATACAAGGTCTTAAATAATCAGGCCCCATCTTATCTTAATGACCTTGTAGTACCATATCACCCTATTAGAGCACTTCGCTCTCGCTCTGCAGGCCTACTTGTTGTTCCTAGAGTATTTAAAAGTAGAATGGGAGGCAGAGCCTTCAGTTTTCAGGCCCCTCTTCTGTGGAACCAGCTTCCAGTTTGGATTCAGGAGACAGACACTATCTCTACTTTCAAGATTAGGCTTCAAACTTTCCTTTTTGCTAAAGCATATAGTTAGGGCTGGACCAGGTGACCCTGAATCCTCCCGTAGTTATGCTGCAATAGACGTAGGCTGCCGGGGGATTCCCAGTGAATCAGGCTCAGTCCCTCCCTAATCCTGGTTCTGTTTTAGAGGGAGTTCTTCCGCCTCACTGATTGCGGAGGGGGTGGTGTGGATGTTGGGGTCATCTCTCTGTACTGGGGGTTGTTACCTGTCAGTATGAAGCATGTGTTGTGCACAGGTGACATGACGTGAACTGTATCCCGGTTTTGTGCTTTCACAGGCTGAAGGTGTGCAGGAGCCCTTTAAGGTAATGTGCTCACAAGTCACGGAAACTGCTGCCAGTCTGTGTTTGTCACCTTAAACAGGAAGTAGAGATAAGCAGAGAAGAACAACATGTTCAGTGTGTGTGACCACAGATACCTCAATACTACTACCACTCCAGCTGGTACAACACTTCTCACTGCAGACGTGAGGCACCGTGTCGGCCCGGAGTGAGGGGGGGAGGGGGGCGTTTAGGTCAGAGCGAGACAGTCGTGGGTTGTCTCTGATATTAGGGAATGTTTGTTGTCATGGATACAGTGGTCGGCAGGCAGTGAGAGTGATGTTTGAAACAGGAAACGATTTGAATGTGTGTAGTTTTGGTTCAGCGTGGCAGGATGATTCATACAAAGCCCAACAAATCTGACCCCCCCCCAACACTTACACTCATTCTGGGAAGAAGTGTGCCCCCCTCCAGGTGCACAGACCCAGGGCCGAATGTCATCATTTCTTCAGTGTGTTTAGCTTTAGCTTTGTGACTTTGTTGTTTTTAAATATTTGTTTGGGCGGCTTTATTTTGAAGGCTACAGTGAAGAGTGACAGGAAAGCAGAGGGACGAGATGCGGCAAAGGGCCGCGGGATGGATTCAAACCCAGGCCGGCCGCTCTCAGCCATGGGGCACGCCCGCTCTCAGCCATGCGGCCACCTGTGAATGTCGTCTTTGATTGCTCAGGTAGAAAGTTGTACAAGTCAAACTGCACCCAGATCAGTTTCACACCCTGGCGGATCTGTGAGTATAACCTGCAGCAGCTTCGTGTCTGTGACACAGAGCAGCAGAAACCTGAGGAAATGTCACCAACTGCATTCTGGGTAACCTCTCAGGCTTCACCATGTGAGCCCGGGCAAGTCCCGGTGTGTGACGCTGCTTCTGTTTTCAGTTGTTAGGAGCTCCCAGGTTCAGCCAGCTGATTTTCCCCGACTTCCTCTTTGTGGTGTCCGAGCTTCTCTCTTTTTATTTTCCTTTAAACTCTCCTCAAAACAGCTCAGCACCTACAAAAGGCCTCCTTTGTACCACAGTGCTGTGCAGAAGTCATCTCCTTACATGTTGCTGTGATAAATGGAAATATCAGCCAATAGCAGAGTTTGTACAACTCTAACCAGCTGTAAGTAAATATTGGTTGTTATTCTCAAGGGTTCAGATTCAGGATCATTGGATTCTGGGGGTCTAACAATCAGGGATGTTGATGCGTTCGTGCTCACTGTCTACTCGTTATGAAATCGTAGCCACTCCTCTTAGACAGCTGATGTAACTTCTGCTTTCATACGTCACTTTTGTGGTCTAACGGACTTAGAGTGCAAAAAGCGCCAAACAGCGAGACACACCAGAGACGACGAGACGCCTGACGGTGAGTCCACGCCTGTCTGTCTGTGTCTGGTCTTTGTTTCATGGGGAAAGCGGCGAGCTGCAGACTTTGATTTCCGAGCGCAGTGTAAAGATGTTTTTCACTTCATCATTAACCATCCCATAATAGTCTAGTTGTGAGCAGATCTCAGATCGCCTCACCACAGACTCTGAGATTTCAGATGATGTTTCTGGTTTTAGTGGTTCTAACAGGCACACGACGATAAATAACTGCTCGTACTGCAGCACTTTTAATTTCCCTTTGCTATTTGGGACCCGATGAATGTAAAACACAGAATTACCAGATTTGTGTTTCTGGGAAAAATGAGATCCACATATGAGGACTTTCATTTTACATTTCAATAGAACAGTAGCAGCATAATGTCCTCGTAAGTGGATATCAGGCTCTTGTAGAGCAAAATTTAGTATTTTGGTCTAAATAACCCAAAATGTGACGTCCACATATGTGGACGCAGGTCCTAGGAGGACCAGGAGATTTGTGACTCACAGACACGTCTGGAGAATTTAAAGTACTCTGGGATCAGTAAAATTATTAATACTTCTTGTATTAAATGTAAATGACCCAAACACTCAAAGTTAGGTACTCTGTGAGACGAAGAGCTTAAATTTGAAAGTGGTCAAACCGAGGACTCATTTTTATGCCTGAAACATTCAAACAGTCGAGTTTTCAGTGTTTGAGCACGTGATCCGCTTTAATCCTCAGCTTCATTTAAAGAAACGAATTCTTTAATGTCTGTGAGTTTGACGGTTACACAACGTTTCACAGCACTTATATTCACCCCAAGGCTTTTATTTTGGTAAAGCTATTGTACGGGGGTACTTTTATAGTGTAGGCTCAGGGCTCAGTAGTACTATTTAAAAATACAATACAGTTTATCACAGAGTAACAGAGTAAAAGTACTTCAAAGAGAGTAAAAATATGTCCTTTGTCCTACTCTGACTAAAAACAACGTGAAGCAACACAGACATGAGTCAACAGCAACAACGCCACAAACTACAAAAAGCATGTGACCAGCGAGCGTAGGAGGAGCGGGACCAGGCTTGTTCTTTTATTTTGTTTCCTCCTTTTGGAGGTTTTGTTTGTGTGAAACTCGCTGCACCTTTTCTAACCCGAACACCTGTGTTTGTAGATGGATGACCTTTTCACCATGAATGTGACCTCCATGGATGACATCATCACAAAAATGATCACAGAGGTAACGAACCCTGATTATTTATTGATTTATCCAAGTATGTATCAGCAGAGTGCTCAGGTGTGCTCAGGTGTGCTGTCTCTTTCCATCAGGAGCCGTCTGCTTTCAGTCCCTCGGCCACCTCTGACAACTATGACTACTCAGACGACTACGGAGACTTGCTATGCGACCGGGAGTCGGTGCGGGTGTTCAGGAGTCACTATGAGCCACCGCTCTTCTGGATGATCGCCCTGGTGGGCGGAGCCGGGAACCTGGCCGTGGTGTGGATCTACCTGAACTTCCGGCGCCGGCTGAAGACGATGACCGACGTGTACCTGCTGAACCTGGCCGTGGCCGACCTGCTGTTCCTGGTCACGTTGCCGCTGTGGGCGGCCGAGGCGTCGCACAGCTGGATCTTCGGCACCTCCCTCTGCAAAATAAACTCCGCCCTCTACAAGGTGAACCTGTTTAGCAGCATGCTGCTGCTTACCTGCATTAGCGTGGACCGTTACATCGCCATCGTGCAGACCACAAAGGCGCACAACTCACAGGTGGAGCGCCTGCGCTGCAGCCGTTTGGTGTGCGCGGGGGTGTGGCTGCTTGCACTGCTCCTTGCCACGCCCGAGCTGGTATTTGCTGCCCCCGCAAAGGTGGAATCGCAGGACTACTGCCGTATGGTGTTCCCGAACCACCTGGGGAACAACACCAAGATCCTGGTACTGTCCCTGCAGGTGAGCATGGGCTTCTGCCTGCCCTTCATCGTCATGGCCTTCTGTTACAGCGTCATCGTCGCCACGCTGCTCAAGACCCAGGGCTTCCAGAAGCACAAGGCCATGCGTGTCATCCTGGCGGTGGTGGTGGTGTTCGTTGTGTCGCAGCTGCCTTACAACAGCGTGCTGGTGATGGAGGCGGTGCAGGCCTCCAACATCACCATCACGAACTGCGATCACCTGAAGGCCTTTGATAAGGCGGGGCAGGTGCTGAAGAGTCTGGCCTACATGCACGCCTGCCTCAACCCCTTCCTCTACGTCTTCGTGGGCTCACGGTTCCGCCGTGACGTGGTGCAGCTGCTGCGCTGCTGCCGCTGCGTGCCACCCGTCACCAAGATTCAGCTGTCCACCAAGTCCAGCAGGAGCCCGCTGAGCTCCACCCGAGCCTCGGTGATGTCTGACAGCGAAACCTCGCAGGCGCTGTCGCTGTAGAAACCGTCACTGCGCAACTTCCTGTTTGTGCCAGGGCAGCTGCAACAGCAGACCTTGCCAACGGAAGACGCCTCGATCGCAGGAAGAGTTTTTAAGAAGCTTTGATTCAACACGTGTGCTGCTTCACCCTAACATCCACCCACAGACAGTCACAGCCCGCTCACCTGAGAACACCTTCACCTCAGAGCACAGGACAGGTGGAGGCTGGGCGCGCCTGCTGGTTACAGCTTTTACAGTTTTGGGGAAAACAAAAAGAAACCTTTGTAATGAGAATGTAAAACCTCCACATCATTTTCTGAGCCAGGACTTTTCCAGGTGTTTCCAGGACTTTTCAGGGCTTGCTTGTACAGTAAACATGAAGCTGTTTTTAAATGTGACGTTTTAGCTGCTGTATCAGAGACGGGACCGGTCTCCTCGCTGCGTTTGAACAGAAACTGAGCCAAAGCTGAAATGTGACTAATGCTGTATATAACCCTGTTTGTGTGTGTGTGTGTGTGAGTGTGAGTG
Organism: Haplochromis burtoni; assembly: GCF_018398535.1. Taxonomy (NCBI): domain Eukaryota; kingdom Metazoa; phylum Chordata; class Actinopteri; order Cichliformes; family Cichlidae; genus Haplochromis; species Haplochromis burtoni. The sequence continues at coordinate 370,459 of NW_024582844.1, read as the reverse complement.
TGTGAGTGTGAGTGTGAGTGTGTGTGTGTGTGTGTGTGTGTGTGTGCGTGTGAGTGTGTGTGTGTGCGTCACACCAATGTAAATGTTTTGGTTTTCTGAGTTATGAAAATAAAGTGTGAGAGAAAAACGGGGAAGTTGATGAAACGCTGTCGCACTCTTTTCTTCACATCCTTCCTTCTCTCATCCTGTTTATGATCTTTGTTCTGCAAACACACCTCAGCAGCTTCACTGCACACACAGCAGTGAACAAGTACAACACACACAGCTACTCTTAGTACCATTGATGTTAAGTTAGACTCTTTTTCTCCAATTGATCTTTCTGAGTTAACTTCAATAATTACTTCCTCCAAACCATCAACGTGTCTTTTAGACCCCATTCCTACAAAACTGCTCAAAGAAGTCCTGCCATTAATTAATTCTTCGATCTTAAATATGATCAACCTATCTCTAATGATCGGCTATGTACCACAGGCCTTCAAGCTGGCTGTAGTTAAACCTTTACTCAAAAAGCATCTCTAGACCCAGCAGTCTTAGCTAATTATAGGCCAATCTCCAACCTTCCTTTCATATCAAACATCCTTGAAAGAGTAGTTGTCAAACAGCTAACAGATCATCTGCAGAGGTTTATTTGAAGAGTTTCAGTCAGGTTTCAGAGCTCAGCACAGAAACAGCTTTAGTGAAGGTTACAAATGATCTTCTTATGGCCTCTGACAGTGGACTCATCTCTGTGCTTGTCCTGCTAGACCTCAGTGCAGCGTTCGATACTGTCGACCATAATATCCTATTAGAGCGATTAGAACATGCTGTAGGTATTACAGGTACTGCACTGCAGTGGTTTGTATCATATCTATCTAATAGACTCCAGTTTGTTCATGTAAATGGAGAGTCCTCTTCACACACTGAGGTTAATTATGGAGTTCCACAGGGTTCAGTGCTAGGACCAATTCTGTTTCAGGGTTCTGCAGATGAATGAGTCTGAGAGAACAGACGAGACATCTGTGAGACGCCATCGTCTTATTTTACTCTTGTTTTTACAGCGGGGATTGCGACATGTCTCTTTCTCTAACCTCAAAATCATTACATCACATCCTCTCTGAGGCTCAGTGATGGGAGGCTGAGAAAAAGGAAGCTGACCTCAGGTCTGTGTGGTGTCATGTTCTCATGGGTCACTGGGACAAAAACAAAATGTGACAGACAGAGAAGTGAAAACCAGAAAAGCTCGCTGACTGGCACGCCACAGTGCTCAAACACAAAGGTCAGGCCTGTTCCAGGATCCTGCTGCGAGCTGAGGTGTTGATCCCAGATGAAAAACAGCCAGCCGCCCTCACAGAGGAAGTGCTAAGCCCCGCCCATCACACTGGTCAGAGGGCTTTGAACCAAGAAACTGCCGCCTCATATCACTCATTAGTCACGTTGCCCACTCACGCAACACGTGCACGCTAACACAGTCAGTGTGTGTGTGTTCTCACTGTGACCACAGAGCACATACATCTGCACTGCCCCTGCTGAACATCTGGCCAACATGTGGCCCACATCTGCAGCTCTGGGCCACAGTTGGGTGTGCCTGACGTCTTGTGGTCGCAGCTGTGCCTCACGTGGGCCAGGAGTCAGGTGCTTTGTGACATCTGGGTCATGCAAACATGACCTCTGGGCCATGAGGGGCACAGTTACCTGAGCTCTGAGCGGCCAGGTGCTGTAAACAGCTGAGAGGACCAGTTCACCCGAGCGTCACTTACACGCGGTGCTTCCTTTAACCACTGACGACGCTCTGCTGTGCTTGGCTCAGTGGCGCCACCGCCGACTTTTTATCTTTGACGTTGTTTATAGATGCAGATCTGAGCGTGCTCAGAACCTGGACCAGAAAGAGTCCGACACTGGAAACTACTGTCCTATGAACTGGATCTCTGATTGATGATGACTTACTGTGGTTTAAGGCGTGTCCCACCTGACCATTGCAGGTGTTCCTGCAGCTCCCTGCTGTCGTAATAAGTCAAGCACAGTTAGGAGGTCGAGGCTGAGTTTGATCTCCAAAAGCTTCCTCAAATCTATCCAGAGCAGCTGAATCTTCACTCACACTGCAAACACGTGTTCCTCCAGCTTCAGGTGATATTCCCAGGTACGACACCGTGATCCACAAACGCAGCTTTCTGTCCGAGGTGGATCTAAAGGATGGGAGCAGACATTTGTCCTGAAAGGTTTGGAGGACGGCGCTGCAGCAGGTTTCTAAAGGGATTCATGGTTGGAATCTGGACACCAGAGTTCAGATTAAAGGTGTTTGGAAGCTGAAAGTGATGACTGGGTCTGCTTTACAGGGTGAAGCTGGTGGATGAGACGGGCTTTTACCCTCAGAAGTCCAACGCATCTTTTAGCAGCTGGGAAACTTTCAACTGCTGCGTTGGCATTCACCACTTCCTGCCAACCGCAAAGCACTTCCTGCTGAGATTCAGCACAAACAATCTGACAAAACCTGAACAGACGGCCCAGGTGTTTCCACGCAGACAAACAGCTCTGTGTTTGCTGCCATGGTAACGGCCCGGCGACAAACACTCAAAGATTACACGAAGCTAAAAACGGCTGGGCCAACATCTGCCAGCTAGTGAGACGATGCGAAGGGTTCAGGTCTCTGTGAGAGACTGTGAGGGCAAAACAGCGAAGAAGCAGTGACTGCGTCCTCTACAGGAGCACAGCAGAGAGGCCGAACCACTGCATGAACTCCTCCACCTTCTCTGAGCTTACGGTGGAATGAGGCTGGGAGGAAGCTGCAGTTTGACCAATCAGGAGCAGTGTGCGGGGCGTGGGGATTAGCACGCATGCAGGTGTAACTGGAACACCTGTGAAGGCCTTAATGCTGAAGCACACCTGCAGGTTCAGGAGCAGCCGCTGCCTTTCAGACCTGAATGCGTCTGCCTCAGTTCAGCCCGAGCTCCGCCCACTAAAACCCCTGGAGCTTTAGGAACCCAACGACACCACGACAACATCTGGCTTCAAACAAGAAACCATGCTGCTGAAACTTTATTTAAACATGTAGATTAAACTTTATTACCTTCATGAATAATGGCGTTGCCTTCATTTTTGTGCTCGTGTGTCATGTTTTGAGGGTTTTCCCAGGAAACATGAAGAACAAGTCTGTTCATCAAAACAGGAAGTTTATTCATCACAGCTGTTTCTACTAAACTTTATTTAAAGAGTTCTTTACCTGTTTAACAGCAGATATTCTTTATTGATCTGAAACAGCAGTGATGATCTAACCCTCATCTGCTCTCTGTTTATAAACAGTGTGTGTGTGTGTGTGTGTGTGTGTGTGTGTGTGTGTGTGTGTGTGTGTCATGTGACCCAGCCAGGCTTCAGGACCCTTCCTGCCCCCCCCCGCGTGCTCGCTCTGCTGCCTCAGCTCTTTCAGACTCTTTGTTTCAACAAAAGCTCCAAACACAAACGCTGGCTGAACAAAAGCAGCCATGTTTCCAGAGCAGCCATCCTCGCATAAATCCCGGTAGCGAGCGGGTCTGAGCGGTTTGACACTGGCAGGTGCTGATCGTCATGCCTCTGCCCCGACGCCGCTCATCCTTCCTTGGACAGACGGCCGCCGAGCGTCCACCCTCTGCCTCCTGCGGGAGAATGGGCTCGGCAGGCACCTCTGCCCCTCGCGGCGTCTTTGTAGGCTCCACCCCACCAGCGAGTGTTCCCTCTGGCCTGGGGACGCGGGTGTCACGGCGAGCTCTGGGCATCAGCAGCGTGTTCCTGCAGGGGATGAGGAGCAGCACAACACCAGTGCTGCCCCGAGGCAGCGAGCGAGCAGCGGGGAGCGGTGCGGCGGCAGCGGGACTGAACAGCTGTTTGATGGAATACCGCGACAAAGTGAGAGCGCTGGAACAGCTGAACCAACAGCTGGAGGAGCAAATCCGCCTCTGCCTGGACCGCAAGGCCTCGAGCGCCGGAGCCTGGGGACCCCTCAGGAGGGAGTGGGAGGAGGTTTACAGACAGGTGAGGGGGAGGGTCTAAACACCTGGTTCCATCTCCACACCATCCTTCATCCTATCGGCATGCTGCTCTCTGAGGTCAAAGGTCAACTCAGGCCTCTCCTTTCTTAGATCGTGGTGACAGTGACGCGTACGGTCAAACTCACCTCCACGTGCCTCGCCTAAAAAATCCTAAAATACAAAAGTCACCTGAGGCAAAAAAGTGAACCTAAAAAGTGTGCACGAGCAGCCGTGCACGAGCAGCCACGTTACGTCAGCTGATTCCTCCACAGATAAACATGTTCTGAGGTGTGAGAACAGAAACTAAGTATTCGGTGTTTGAGTCTTGCTGCTGTTTTTATTGGATCACCTGAGATCAGGTTAGGCTGCGGGGGCGTTACACTAAAGGTAACGCGTGGAGATAACGATGCCCCCCGCTGGCTGCAGCCACTCTCAGCTCTGTTTTCCCACACTCTGTGCAGGTCAGTGAAGCCATCCTGGACAACGCCCGGCTGATGCTGCAGACAGAGAACGTGCAGGCCAACGCTGAGGATTTCAAGGACAGGTCAGAGGTCAAACTCACACTGTGATCAGCAGTGAGCTGAAATGTGGCAGTGATCAGTGACAGACCTTCTGTCAGTAAACAGCAGCGTGAATGTGAAGTGATGGTTTCTTTTGGTCTCAGGTGATCACATGGTGCCCTTGTGTGGCTGCTGGAGGGTACAGCAGACACAATCATCAAACACATTATTCATTATTTTTAAGCACTGTTCATAGACTTTATCTAAAAAACAACCCCAACATGGAGCATCTGGTGATCAATAACCAGCCTCCTGCCCTGTGAGTCTCTCCTCCATGTTGTCCTGCGGCTGGTGGTCCTAGTTCTGCTCAGGAACCAGGACAACCAGCTGCAGGCAGAGTGACTGTGGCTCCCCCTGCAGGTTCGAGAACGAGCAACCATTCCGTCGGGCAGTGGAGGAGGAGATTAGCTCGCTGTACAAAGTGATTGATGAGGCGAACCTGACGAAGGCGGAGCTTGAGGAGCAGATGGAGAACATGAGGGCGGAGCTACGCAGTCTGGAGCACAACCATGAGCAGGTCCCACCAAACTCTGTTCAAAAATCTCCCAATTTAAGCTGCGGCAGCAGATGATGTCACCATTTAGAGAAAGGCTGAAAAACTAAATCTTAGAATTTAAGCTTTTTTAAGTAAAAAAAGTGGAATAAGAAGAGTGACAGCAGCCACACAGTAGAGCTAGAGTCAGAACTGTGACAGCGGAGACACAGTAGAGTGAGAGTAGAGTCAGAAGAGTGACAGCGGAGACACAGTAGAGTCAGAAGTGTGACAGCGGAGACACAGTAGAGTCAGAAGAGTGACAGCGGAGACACAGTAGAGTGAGAGAGAGTCAGAAGAGTGACAGCAGCCACACAGTAGAGTCAGAAGTGTGACAGCGGAGACACAGTAGAGTCAGAAGAGTGACAGCGGAGACACAGTAGAGTCAGAGTAGAACAGAAGAGTGACAGCGGAGACACAGTAGAGTCAGAGTAGAGTCCAGAAGAGTGACAGCGGAGACACAGTAGAGTCAGAGTAGAGTCAGAAGAGTGACAGCGAGACACAGTAGAGTCAGAGTAAGTCAGAAGAGTGACAGCGGAGACACAGTAGAGTCAGAGTAAGCCAGAAGAGTGACAGCGGAGACACAGTAGAGTCAGAAGAGTGACAGCGGAGACACAGTAGAGTCAGAGTAGAGCCAGAAGAGTGACAGCGGAGACACAGTAGAGTCAGAAGAGTGACAGCGGAGACACAGTAGAGTCAGAGTAGAGTCAGAAGAGTGACAGCGGAGACACAGTAGAGTCAGAAGGTGACAGCGGGACACAGTAGAGTCAGAAGAGTGACAGCGGAGACACAGTAGAGTCAGAGTAGAGTCAGAAGAGTGACAGCGGAGACACAGTAGAGTCAGAGTAGAGCCAGAAGAGTGACAGCGGAGACACAGTAGAGTCAGAGTAAGTCAGAAGAGTGACAGCGGAGACACAGTAGAGTCAGAGTAAAGTCAGAAGAGTGACAGCGGAGACACAGTAGAGTCAGAGTAAGTCAGAAGAGTGACAGCGGAGACACAGTAGAGTCAGAAGAGTGACAGCGGAGACACAGTAGAGTCAGAGTAGAGCAGAAGAGTGACAGCGGAGACACAGTAGAGTCAGAAGAGTGACAGCGGAGACACAGTAGAGTCAGAGTAGAATCAGAAGAGTGACAGCGGAGACACAGTAGAGTCAGAAGTGTGACAGCGGAGACACAGTAGAGTCAGAGAGCAGAAGAGTGACAGCGGAGACACAGTAGAGTCAGAAGAGTGACAGCGGAGACACAGTAGAGTCAGAGTAGAGCCAGAAGAGTGACAGCGGAGACACAGTAGAGTCAGAAGAGTGACAGCGGAGACACAGTAGAGTCAGAGTAGAGCCAGAAGAGTGACAGCGGAGACACAGTAGAGTCAGAGTAGAGTCAGAAGAGTGACAGCGGAGACACAGTAAAGTCAGAGTAGACTCAGAGCACGTGTGGCAGGTGTGATCTTCCTTTAGCTGGCTAAGGTCATGTGAGCTGACCACTTCTTCTCTGAGCAGGATGTGCGGATCCTGTACAGTCAGATGGCGGGACGTGATGTGGACGAGCCCGACGCGCCCATAGAAACCAGTCTGGACCAGATCTTGGCCTATATCAGGAGCCACTGGGAGAAAGTGATGGAGAAGAGCAGGGCTGAGACTGACACCTACCTGGACTGTAAAGTAAGGTCCTCTCACCTGCACAGGTGTGCCAAGATGTGTGTGTGTGTGGGCGTGTCTGACCTGTGGCGGTGTGTCCTGCAGGAGGCACAGTGCGTGAGCAGCAAGCTGAGTCCAGAGGAGGAACAGGTGGAGGCGCTGAAGGCTGAGTGCAGTGACACCGGCTGTAAGATCCAGAGTCTGCAGGCGGAGACCGAGTCTATCAGAGCCCTGGTGAGCCACATGGCAAGCAAGATCTGCACAGATCAATAAGCGATCAATAACCTGATCGAGTTCCCACTAACTGGTTAAATACACTCTCTGCAGAAACGCGGTCTGGAGAACTCGCTGAGCGACGCCCGTCACTGGCACGACATGGAGCTCCAGAATCTCGGCTCGGTGGTGGCCAAGCTGGAGGCGGAGCTAGCCGACATACGCAGTGAAATCGAACAGCAGCGTCGCGACTACGACACGTTGCTGAGCAACAAGCAACGGCTAGAGCAGGAGATCGACTTGTACCACGGCATCCTGGACGGCGAGGAGAACCGCTTCGAGACGCTGTGAGTCGTCGACACAGAACACAGACGTTACCAGAGCAAGCCTGGTCATTAGTCAGCGCACACGCCTGCTAATCAGTAACATCCAATCAGAATCCTCTCAGCAGTCACATCTTTTTGTCTTCTCAGATACGAAGATGTTTTTATGTGTGTGTGTATAAGAGGTGTGCGCATGTGCACATGTCTGCATGCATGCGTTTGTGTGTGCGGGGGGGGACTTACTCTAAAGGTCACAGAGTGCCTCGTAAACTCGGTCATGTGACCAAGCATTCACGGGAGCGTGTGATGGGTTTCCCTTAAATTTTATTAAAATGAGGGTTCATACCTCAACACAGAGCAGAGGTCAGAGGTCACAGCATTGATGTCACAGCATAACAGCCTCCTGCTACAGTTTGTAGAAAACACACATTTATATATTTGTGTCAGTGTTCATAAATTCTCACAGGAATTTCTGTTATTACTTCAGCCCACCTGCAGGGGGTGGGGCCGCACTTTGGGACTGATGTAGACGTTTCCAGAATCAGCTGATGAAGGATGTCGGCACTGCGAGCAACACGAAATATGAATTAGACTCAGTCTGACTGTTAAAGGAGATTCTGGGTAAAACTAACAAAAACACTTACCTGTCCAGGTGTTCAGATCTCCACTCAGAGCCCGAGGGAGCTGCTGCTCCAGACTCCAGGAGCAACCCTCCAGGATCTCCAGGACCTGCAGCACAGTGACCCCAGAGGAAAGCCTGAGCAGGCTGACCCGGTCTACCTGTGCAGGTGTGGAGGATGCTGGAAGTGCAGTGTGCGTTTCAGCTGCTCGGTGTGGACGTGACGTGTTGTAACGGTCTTCAGGTGAACCTGCCGAGAACACCTGAGGATCCGCCTGAGCCCGACTGGACCTGAGACTCGTGTTGCTCTGTGTTAATAAAAGTGAATGTGACGGTGCATTCAGGAGCTCCTTGTTTCTTTCGAACTCAAATAAAGGTGTGAGAATGACGTCAGCGTGTCACAGAACGCCCTTGACTATATGCAGAGCTCCCGCCCTCCAGCCGGCGCTCACAGCTCCGAAGCATCAACACCAACTTTGCGCAGGAGTGAGCACATCTCAGCTCGTCCTGGTGGTGCCTGTCATTTTGTGTGAGGGTGGTGATGGCTGATGGCCTCGCCGAATTCCCCCGGTAAGAACAGAGAGGAAACAAAGTTTCTGTAGAAGGTTCCTGATAGCGAGGACATGACTCCGCCCATCCCCCGCCTGAGAATAAACCTTCGTTGAGGATCAATAACTGATTCAAAGAGAAAATAATAAACTATTTAAAACGCAACGCGTTCTGATAATGGCGTCGACGCAGGTCACTGAGAGGGCAACAGGTCCGAGTCATTTCCTGGTCTCCGCCCCTTCCTGTCCAAAAGCAAACATGCCCAAAAACACAAAGTTGTGCTAATTTTTTGCTTAGATGTCATAATCAATAACGGATTATTGTCAGAAACAAAGAGACAGAAATAAACTTTATTAACCAAACTTCTCTTTATTGATCCACAACAAAACAAATCAATCATAAGTTAATCAATACAAATAAAACCCACTGATGATGAGGCTGAGCGTCCAATCAGAGATCAGCAGGAAGTAAACAGTGACTGACGGATTCTAAGCACGGAGATCAATGACACGATCGACTGGACCGCTCTCTGCAGGCTGCAACCAATCAGAGTGCGATGCCCCCAGAGTGCGCTAAACTCCGCCTCCAGCTGTTCAACATACATCTGTCTACTGAGCGTGCTCCATCGCTTATCCGCTGACGCAAATGCAGATGTCAATAAGTGAGGGGGCGTGTCCACCACGGCTGGCGCAAATGATGCCACATCCCATCCAGCCAATCGCCCTGGAGGGGCGGCGCAACCACCACACGGACCCTCATTGGTTACTGCAGTATGGGTGACACTTTGACGAGCGTTTCGGATGCATCAGCCGAGCAGCAGCAGGTATCTGCAGCCCGTCTGTGCATCGCAGCGAAAGCAACGTTAAAGACTGCACGCTACATGACATCACTTCCTGTGGAAAGCTGGAGAACCATGTTTTGTCACGTGAGAATGAGTTTATTAATATCTCTGGGGGCGCAACACGTTCCTCAAACGAGCTTCCTGTGCAGCCTGCAGAGGGTGGGGTTCCTGTGTTGCTGGCGTTTTGTATTGATCGCTCCCATCGATTACAGCTGATCGACAAACCGTTCGAGAAACCGTTAAGGAAGGACTTCCTGTCCGAATCAGCAGCTTGGTTTGTTTGGGAGGAAGTCACTTCCTGTTGCTTGTGTCCATCCAGTAAGAAATCAGTAATCAATAATCAGTAATCAATCGTTCCACACACGCTAACAGAATAATGTTAGCAGCTAGCCTCTGCTGCTAGCTCTACAGTTTTTCCCATGATTCCGCAGGTGCGGCGTCATTTTGCAAGCCTGAGCACAGCCATCGTACCGATAAAGCTGCAGGGACGCCGCCGTGGGGTGTGCTCCCGCCTGCCGCCGTCAGTAAATCACGAGTCCTTGGGCTGTGATAGGTGGTTTAGGCGGGCTGCAAGGGGATGCAGCCCACGCCTACGCCCCCCTCGTGGCACACCATGGGTGCCATGAAGGACCAGCGATTCGTGTCGGGATTGTACATCTCCACGGAGCTGAGATTGGATTGTCCGTCGTACCCGCCTACGGCGTACAGACGCCCCGACGTGGACACCAGGGACACCCTGCTGCGCCGCGTGTTCATGGCCACCAGGAGGCTCCACTGTCCAGATGCTGAGCTGAACACCTCGGCGCCGCTCAGGAAGCCTGAGCCATCATACCCCCCCGCCACGTACATGTGGCTGCCGAGCGCCGCCGCCCCATGACGGCATCGCTTATTCAGCATTGGTGCCGCCGGGTGCCAGCGGTTAGTGTGGTGGTTGTAGTACTCCACCTGCAGGGGCGGAGCAAAAACAGAGATAAACACATTGTGTAAAACTACAGGTAACGTTTCCACCCCTCAGTTTTAGGCTCCACCCTAAAACTCACTGTGTTGAAGATCTGCAGACCGTCATGGCCGCCCGAGACAACGATCCGGCCATCAAAAACAGTCACGCCCGCGGCGCTGCGGCTCGCACTCATCTCTGTCACCACAGTCCACCTGGAGAGAACGGTAACATAAGCACCGCCATGTTAACGAGGACGCCGACCTGAGCTGAGATCTGAGCATGCTCAAGGTGAGCCAGGACGGCTTTCTTCTTTGAAGCGTACTTTGGATCGTCTTTGGCTGCTGGTTCAGTCAGTTTAGCTCAGCGTGAGGAAACCTGCAGAATCTCTGAACGATCCACGCTCTGTGTTTACGTCTCTGTGTGGAATTACTTTTAAACCCACTCCTACTGAGGAAGCAGCGGGTCACATGACCCACACCGCCCTCACTGATCACGCGGCGCTGTTAGCCGTAATGCTCGGGTTACACAGAATCGAAGGATTTAAGGTGGAACGACTCCTCACCTGTCTGCTTCCGGGGAGTAGCACTCCACCGAGTTCAGAGACGACTTTCCATCGTAGCCGCCGCACACAAAGATCCGCCCATCAATCACAACCGTTCCCATGGCGCTGAGGATGACAACACAGCTCGTTACATCAGCGGGGTTTATTGATCACAGTGTCTGTTGGAGTCAAACTGTTACATGTTGTCATTGTGTTACTTAAATTCGTAAAGTCTTAGTTCAAGCAGCCGGATCAAAGACACTCCTGTGATCAGTGTATCGATCAGCCTGTCGATCAGTGTATCGATCAGCCTGTCGATCAGTGTATCGATCAGCGAGTCGATCAGCCTGTTGATCAGTGTATCGATCAGCGTATCGATCAGTGTGTCGATCAGCAAGTCGATCAGTGTATCGATCAGCGTGTCGATCAGCGTATCGATCAGCCTGTCGATCAGCGAGTCGATCAGCCTGTCGATCAGCGAGTCGATCAGCCTGTCGATCAGTGTATCGATCAGTGTGTCGATCAGCGAGTCGATCAGCGAGTCGATCAGCCTGTCGATCAGTGTGTCGATCAGCGTATCGATCAGCGTATCGATCAGCGAGTCGATCAGCGTATCGATCAGCGTATCGATCAGCGAGTCGATCAGCGTATCGATCAGTGTACTGACCTGCGCTGGCTGTTCATGCTCGACACGCGCGTCCAGCTGTCTGTCTCGGGGTTGTAAACTTCCACCGTGCTGAGCCTCGATTGGCCGTCGTATCCCCCAATGGCATACAGCAGCCCATTAACAACGGCCACACCCACCCTGCTGCGAGCTGTCCTCATTGGCTGGCAGCGCTCCCAGAAGTTTCCAATTGGATCGAACACCTCGACGACATTTAAGGAGTCGCCTGCGGGAGAAGAAGAGTCTGTCAGCTGCACGGAGCGTGAAGACACGCTGCCTCAGGTGAGCGGCGTACCTGAGCTGTTGAGGCCTCCCACCGCATAGATGAGCCCTGTGATGGACGTGCAGCACCTCTGCCTGGTTTTAAAGGTGGGCAGGTGAGGGCGGCGCTCCGGCATCAGGTGGAAATCCTTGGCTTCATCCACTAAATCCCTGACAAGAAACACAGCTGGACATTAACCCCGCCCAGAAATGATCACACAGGTAAGATGTGAAGCCGAGGCCTCGCTGCGTCTCACCTGCACTTGTGGCAGCAGCGTATGAGCTCATCCTGCTGGACGCGGTCCGACAGGAACTCGGGTCGACACAGAGGAAGTCGCACCTTTGACAGCAGCTCGGGCAGCAGCGTCTCCCTGCGGTCCTGGTCGTGATGGACCCACGCCAGCACCGCCTCAAACACCTGCACAGGTACCACACGAGGAGCACAGTGGGAGCATGAAGACAACGTGTTTAATACAAGAGCTCATTTTTCACGCCGTGACTCAAGAGGTGAGCCTTGGTATGTGGCACACCTGTGACAGGTAAGCCGCTAAAGCTCGCCAACGGCTCGGTCGAGTCCAACACACTCGAGTTGCTGGAACATGGCCGAGGTTTACCTTTACGAAGGACACCTGACAGCCGTGACCCAATCACCTGCTCGCCCCTACAGTTTCACTCTGCGAGGGCGGGGCTTAGCAGCATGCTTTTATTTTTGGTTTCTGTTCTTTAATTTGGTTTCCTCTCTCCTGACTGCTCTCTTCCTGTCACTCGGGTCAAAGGTCACCGTCTCCCCCGATGTGCTCTACCTGCACAGCTGTGCTGTGACCTTGTGTGAGTGACTATGATGAAGTCACAGCTGTTCTCTGATGCTTCACGCCACCGCCCTCAGGTGAGGCGACTCACCTGCTCTTCGGCCTTCACGTTGAGTTCGTCGCAGCCGACGAGCTCCAGCAACTCCTCCGTCCTGAGGCCCAGGAACTCCTCGGACAGTGACACCTCCACAAAGTGCTGGTGCAGGAAGCTGTTCGCCGAGTCGTACAGCGTCGTGCACATCATCGTCTCGGCGAACTGACGCACGCCGAGGCAGTTCTTCGGGTGTAACCTGCAAGCAAACATGCCATTAGCTCGCCTAAACGTAAGCTCTAGGGAGCGTGCGATCTGAGCGTGTGCGGCAGGGTGGGACTGACCTCTCCTGCAGGAAAGAGCAGCAGGCGTCTTTGACATTCTGAAGCTGCAGGAAGCTCGAGCCAATCAGGAGAGACTGCACGTTCTGCTGGTCGATGGCGACATGCCCGCTGTACGCGAAGTTTATCAGAGCCTCCAGAGCGCTGCAACACACCCGCAGTGGTTACATAGTTACTATGGTCACATAGTTACTGACATTTTGTTAAATCAATTAAAATATTGCAGGAATGCAGCGAACACGACGGACCGCCATCCTGAGACGCTGACAGAACAAACGTACGTTACATCAGCTCAGCGGAAAAAACACGCAGCACAGCGTTGAGCCTGCGTCACACACTGACCTCAGATCAGTGTGTGACGCCTGTGCTTCATGTTCTGTTTTTATTTATGCAGTCGCCTCAAGGCGCTTTATATTGTAAGGTCGACCCTACAATAACACATACAGAGAAAAACCCAACAATCACATGACCCCCCGTGAGCAGGCAGGAACCAGGCTCAGGGAGGGGCGGGGCCATCTGCTGTGATTGGTTGGGGTGAGAGAAGGAAGACAGGATAAAGACATGCTGTGGAAGAGAGACAGAGGTTAATAACAGATATGATTCAATGCAGAGAGGTCTATTAACACATAGTGAGTGAGAAAGGTGACTGGAAAGGAAAAACTCAATGCATCATGGGAATCCCCCGGCAGCCTACGTCTATTGCAGCATAACTAAGGGAGGATTCAGGGTCACCTGGTCCAGCCCTAACTATATGCTTTAGCAAAAAGGAAAGTTTGAAGCCTAATCTTGAAAGTAGAGATAGTGTCTGTCTCCTGAATCCAAACTGGAAGCTGGTTCCACAGAAGAGGGGCCTGAAAACTGAAGGCTCTGCCTCCCATTCTACTTTTAAATACTCTAGGAACAACAAGTAGGCCTGCAGAGCGAGAGCGAAGTGCTCTAATAGGGTGATATGGTACTACAAGGTCATTAAGATAAGATGGGGCCTGATTATTTAAGACCTTGTATGTGAGGAGCAGGATTTTGAATTCTGGATTTAACAGGAAGCCAAAACAGGAGAAATCTGCTCTCTCTTTCTAGTCCCTGTCAGGACTCTTGCTGCAGCATTTTGGATTAGCTGAAGGCTTTTCAGGGAGTTTTTAGGACTTCCTGATAATAATGAATTACAGTCGTCCAGCCTGGAAGTAATAAATGCATGAACTAGTTTTTCAGCGTCACTCTGAGACAGGATATTTCTAACTTTAGAGATGTTGCGCAAATGGAAGAAAGCAGTCTTACATATTTGTTTAATATGTGCGTTGAAGGACATGTCCTGGTCAAAAATGACTCCAAGGTTCCTCACAGTGTTACTGGAGGCCAAGGTAATGCCATCCAGAGTAAGAATCTGGTTAGATACCATATTTCTAAGATTTTCAGGGCCGAGTACAATAACCTCAGTTTTATCTGAATTAAGAAGCAGAAAGTTAGCGGCCATCCAGGTCTTTATGTCTTTAAGACATTCCTGCAGTTTAACTAATTGGTGTGTGTTATCTGGCTTCATGGACAGATAGAGCTGGGTGTCATCTGCATAGCAGTGAAAATATATGCTATGTCTTCTAAGAGTACGAATTAATTTCTCAATGGTGCGACTAAAAAAATGCCGTTCATTACAAAAAAAAAAAAAAAGTTCTGCAACTCTAAAAGTCACCGTGTGGTCAACAACAGACACACATTACGCCCATATCGTGGTCTAAACCAATCAGAGATAGTCAGGGGCGGGACCTCTCTGATTGGCTGTGGTCCAGACCTGTAGTCCTTCGTGTGTACGTTTGAAAGTGCAGGCGGATTGAAAGAGGTGAGTAGCTTGAACGAAGCGATATCGATTCATTAAATCCTGAATCGACTTTCGTATTTAAACACCAGAATCTGAAGTCAGAGCTCACAAAACAACTCCCTTTTGTCCACTTAAAAGATTTTTACAGAACTATTGTTGCATTTGTTGCAGTTTCTGTCGTCCTCTTGACCAGATCACTCTTAAAAAAGACGTTTTTAAAGTCAACCGTTTTTTTAAACTGCATAAATAAACTGTTTGTTTTTTTAATTTAACTGCCTTCCAACAAGAAAGTCTCGTTTCTGCTGTTTAACAACGAAGAAATGTAACATTTTTAAATCCCAAATTACAATCTCTCAGCTGAGTCTGTGATCAAACCTCTGTAACTTTGCTTCCCTTCAGCAGCACCAGTTCATGGTCACATGTTGATTCATGGTTTTCTTCAGTTTTTGTTCTACTGCAGAATATTTTAAGGTCATCTGCTATAAAAAGCCAGGCCAGGAACATCTGCCTCATGTTTTATCCTCAGTTACTTTGACACAAAGCTGTGATGCTCACACCTCTGATGAAGTCTCACAGCTTTGTTTGTATACATGGATATAACTGATAAATGATCAGAATGATAATATTTGTCTGAGGCTAAATTGAATCAAATCGAATGGATTATAGGAATCAGTGATGATGCCCAGGGCAGCCTAGGCCCGACAGAAGTGGATGTAGCTGTGAGTAATGAGAAAAGATGAAAAGAACAACTGGTAACTTTTTCATGAAAGCCTGATCCGTCTGAAATTCATAGCCAGCTCTGACACGGAGCCATCAATCTCTGAATGCTGAAAAAGCAGCAGTGTGTCCAGAAAACAAGTGTCCTCTCTGTCCATGATTTTTGTCATATCGTAAGACAATTTGTTTTGTTTGTTCCGCTGTTGTACGGCACTACGTTGCCTGGCGGAAGGGCATGTGATCAGACACACAGTATCGGGGTTCAAGAGTGGTATGTTGGTCACGTGTCCATCCGCCAGGCAACATAGTGCCGTACAAGAAGCGCGAAAAACAAACTTCAAAGTAGCGGTACGCGTTCAGCGGGAGGCGTGGATGATGTGCGGCGATAAACTTGCGAAAAGCAAGCTATGCCCAACTCCACCGGTGGATTCTGACAGCGTGGAAAAGTGTGAAAACATCCATGATCACCAACGGATTTCGAAGGGCTGGACTGCTGCATGATGGAGAGGAGGACACCGCCACGGCCCTTCAGAGGGTGTTCGACTCTGACACTGACAACGAGGATTTCTTTGGTTTTGAAAGTGACAACGAAGGAAAGGAGCTGAGAGTGGATGAGGAAGCCACCCTGAGCCTGTTCGTCTCCGACACTGGAGAAGAGGACTTTGGTGGTTTTAGTGCGCAGGAAGAAGAGAAAGATGGTGGTGAATGAATGACTTTTCTTCTTGTGTCACTGCACCTGAGCCTAAAAGGTAGTCTGGATCTATTTTTCTGGTGTGTTGTAGGTTATTGTTATGTACTACATTTGTTACTCATTTATGAAGCACAGTACATGTTTCGTACTTGTAATTACCGCTACTTGTACATATACCTAAAAAGTTATGCAAATATGTACCCATAACTTGTTTTTCAAAATATTAATAAAAGGGGTGTGTCTCCAAACAGCCATCTCTTTCCTGACAATTCGCTTTGTGCATATTCTCTTACATATGATAAGTCAACATTGAAACACCTGCGGCTTTTAGTCAGGTGCGGTAATGTATGTACAAAACAGGATTTTCCCCTGATTTTAGCTTGTGCGGCTAATATTCAGGTGCGCTTTGTAGTCCGGGAAATACGGTTACTGGTAATTTTTTCTCTAATGATAAAAATTTTATTTGTGAAGAAGTTCATGAAGTCATTACTAGTTAACGTTAAAGGGATGGTTGGCTCAAAAGAGCTCTGACTGTTTGTCAGCCTGGCTACAGTGCTGAAGAGAAACCTGGGGTTGTTCTTATTTTCTTCAATCAGTGATGAATAGTAAGATGTTCTGGCTTTGCGGAGGGCTTTCTTATAAAGCAGCAAACTATTTCTCCAGGCTAAATGATGATCCTCTAAATTGACACGCCATTTCCTCTCCAGCTTACGAGTCATCTGCTTTAGGCTACGTGTTTGAGAATTATACCATATCACGGTACAATTTGAAGCATGTGCGGTAACGATATATATCGCGATATATTCTTTTCTTCTGTATAACATATTTGCACACTATAAAGGCACACTTAAAATCATCCTATTATTTTCTAAAAGTCGAAGAGCCTGTATCCTGCCTTATGTATGAATTCTGGTTGTGTTTACTGACCTCGAACACGATTTTATGTGCACGGGCTCAGAAAATCTGTCAAATGTTTCAGTACGACTTTGCTAGCTCGAGCCGCCGCTTGATGGATTGTCGGAGCATTACGGCTGACGTAGTGCAGGAGCCTTCGCGGAGTAATCTGGGTCCTAAACTCCGTCCTTTCAGGTCCCAAAGTCAAACGACACTGCATACTGAGAGTTAAAAACTGTCTACATCTTTCATCTTTAATAAAATGATCAGCGTTGCTGCTTTACCAGGTGTAACAATTAGTTTAACATCCAGGCATCCATGAACAGAATTTATTAAATTTAAGAGAGTTAGAAGTTAGCAGGAGTTAGCTCGCTAGTTCCATCTAAACATGATAGGATTAACGGAGATGTTCGCGCGGCACGGAGCACCGCCTTTGCCTCCGCGAACACATCGGACTACAAACACGCACATTACCAACTCCGGAAGACGATCAAAGCAGCCAAACGTGAGTACAGGGACAGGGTGGAGCAACAGTTTGACAACCCTCGGAGTATGTGGCAGGGACTAAACACGATCACAGACTTTAGAGGGAAAACCAGCACACCGCAGACCACGGCCTCTCTGTGTGAGGATCTAAACGTATTCTACGCTAGATTCGACACAGCGAACACCATGAGACCGGACAGTGTGCGCACCGCGGATGACGTCAGTGCGCACACTGTGTCTGAGGAGGATGTGCGGAGGTGCTTCAGGAAGGTGAACGCGCGCAAAGCTACTGGTCCGGACGGGATTCCCGGCCGCGTCCTCAAGTCATGCGCGGCTCAGCTGGCTGGAGTGTTCACGCACATCTTCAACCTTTCCCTCTCTCTGTCTGTAGTCCCAGCCTGCTTCAAAATGGCCACCATCGTCCCTGTACCCAAATCCTCCACCATCTCCTCATTGAACGACTGGCGACCTGTAGCCCTGACCCCCATCGTAAGCAAATGCTTCGAGAAGCTGGTCAGGGACTTCATCTGCTCTGCACTACCCGACTCACTGGACCCTCTACAGTTCGCATACCGCCACAACAGGTCCACTGATGATGCCATAGCCCTGACACTACACACTGCCCTGTCACACCTGGAGAAGAGAGACACGTATGTGAGAATGCTGTTTGTAGATTACAGCTCAGCATTCAATACTTCTTTT